>NW_026881857.1:0-37318 GCF_032173495.1 Musca vetustissima
AGAGGGAATTAAAGCACATTTACAAGGGACAAAGAAAATTATATTAAAAAATAAAATAATTGAAAAAATAAAAAATAATAATTTAAAAAGAAAATAAAAAAAAATAATTTAAAAAGAAAATAAAAAAAAATAATTTAAAAAGAAAATAAAAAAAAATAAAAAAATAATTAAAAAAATAATTTAAAAAAATTAAAAAAAATACAAAAATAATTAAAAATAAAACAAAAATAATATAAAAAATACGCTATCTTAGGAGCCGCAAAAAATTATTTAAAAAAATTTACGTCTTCTAAGAAACCCCCCAAAAACAAATATTAAAAAAAACCACGCCTTCTAAGAAACCCCCCAAAAATCCGCGCCTTCTAAGGAAGACGAAAAAAAATATATAAAATACACCTCAAAAATTATTTAAAAAATCCACACCCTGTAAGGAAACTCAAAAATTTTTTTAATTTTTTTTATTCAAAATCACTATCTTTGCTATCATCTGGCTCTGCATACTCCTCCTCGTCATCCGATGATATTCGACGACTTTTCTTGGATTTTTTACAAAATTTTTCCTCCAAACTACACGGATCAGGAGCTTTTCGTTTATCTCCCTGCAGTTCGAATTTCTTCTTCACCTCCCCCTGCGACCGGTGATGGAAAACAAATGTTATACATTTACTGGTACGCCATGCCTCAGCCAGATTACTATCCGGTAGACCACGATTATTTGAACAATGATACCACTGCGACAAATGGGAGGTGCAATCGGTATTTTCCGGTGGCGGTTCGGTTTGTATATTATTGACACAACGTTTGCATTTGAGTCTGTATGTAAATTTGAGAAAAAAGTTTAGCATTTAAAAATTCCAAAAAAAAAGTATTAGAAAAATATTTTTGTTTACTTGTTGTGGGTATCCGATAAGATCCCCGGTTCATAGCGAAACAAATCTTTTAAGTCGTCTCGGGTAAAATGTTTCTCTTCACTTTCATTATTATCGATAATTGTGCTCGACCTATAAATAAAACATGGTTTCTTCTGGCCATCTCTCCAAATTCGGGCCATGGCTTGTTCATCATTTGCCGGATTCCAATCGGGGTCGAACATAAACAAACGATTGGCACCAATTAAATTCAGGCCACAACCCCCAGCCTTGGAGCTTAACATAAACAGGAAACAATCCACCGAGGGGTCATTGAAACGCTCCACAACTTTGTTACGTTTCTTAATGGACATGGTACCATCCAATCGGACAAAGGGATATTTTCTAAAAGTACCAAAAAAATATTAAAAATGAAAAAAAAAAATTTCAGGGTCCCCACCTCTTCCTTGCCAACTGTTCAAATAAATCCAGGGTTTGGGTATAATTTGAAATTAACACAACCTTATCATCGCTATTGGTTCGTATGGTGGCCAGCATAAAATCCAATAACATGAATTTGCCACTTAGTTCGGGGTTTATTTCTCTGAAAATTTAATAAAAAATAAAATTTATTTGAAAATCCAAAAACTCTTGAACTTACTTGGTACTATGATTTGCGGGAAAGATTGTTTGGGCATTTTCAAAGCCATTTTCTCTTGCCAAGACTTTGTCATATATCAAATCCGGATGGCTGCATAATTTCTTCAGATTTGTTATATCGGCCAAGGCAGTAAGGGAGGTAACCTTTTCATTGCAATCTAAAAAATATATTTTTAGGGGTCATTAGAGGTCTAGATTAAAAAAAAATGTTCAAGAGGCATGGATTTTTTCAAAATACTTTTGTCCAATTTTACTCACCTTGCAAATTTTTCCGCACCTTATCCGATTTCAAAAAATTCACATATAACGCCTCCTGCAGAGGTGTCATTTTTGCACATATTACCATTTCGAATTTAACCGGTAAGTATTTAGTTAAAATTTGATTAGTACGCCTTATAATACATTGATTAACTAAGCCAATCAATTCTTGGGTCTTTTCCACCGCCCTTTGCCGCTCTTTATCACTTGAATCGGCATTTTGTCCTCGCAGTATGGCATTTTCAAAATTCCGCTTAAACTCAGCGGCCGTACCCAACATTTCGGGATTGACAAAATTAACTAAACTAAAATATTCGGTGAGATCGTTTTGTATGGGTGTACCCGATAGCAGGACACGTCGTTTCGTTTTCAGACGCATCAAGGCTTGATAAGTTAAATTATCACTGTTCTTTAGGCGATGACCTTCATCGCATATGACCATGCCGATTTCATTGCGACACAAAATATCGGCATAGATGCGAAAGGTTTCATAACTTATCACCAAGACGGGTGTGCCGCAACGTTGGCTGGTGTTGTAGGCAAATTGTTCCAAGGCACGTATGTTGTCCTCCTTGGAACCACCCTCCATTGGCAGGCAATGCAGGCGACCATGTAGCCATTTGTGAAATTCGTTTTCCCAATTTTTCACCAACGACGAGGGGCAAACAATAATGGCCTTGGATATTGTCGGCTTGCAGTCAGGACTTTGACGTAACAGTGTCCAAGTCAGGGTAACACATTGTAGAGTTTTACCCAAACCCATTTCATCGGCCATAATACAACCGTTGAAGGGTCCCCGTTTACCCTCAACACACTCGTACATAAATTTGACGCCTTCACGTTGATGCGGTCGCAATATGTTACTCAGGATTGGATCGACAACAACATGTACCAGCATTTTCGAAGGATCCATAGTGACACGTTCGTGTTCCGTATACACAGGTGGGCTATATAGAACTAAGGCATTACAGGCATGCGGATCATGTAAGGCCTTGCGTACTGTTGATCGGCGTACACCTAAACTTCGATTGGAATTATATTCGGGTACATAATTTGCTATGGGCACTTTAAAGGGTTGTGACAACACCTTCGCAATTAACTGTTCATATTCCGTGGGTGGCAGTGCAACCAACTGGGATTGCCGTGGTGTCAATGGAAGTCTTTGGATTTCCACCCTCTGTTGGTCGGTGGTTCGTTTGCGTTTATTTATAAAGGGTGTCACGAAGTTTAATTTACTTCGGGATGGAGTTTTTTGCTGGCTGGGTGCCAGACTGCGGCGCTGTAATAAACACAACAATTTTTAATGGAATATTTTAACAAATTATGGTGATTATTTTTTTGACATACCATTTTTCCTACTCTTTTTGACAACTCCTTGGAGAGTGTTGTATATCAAAGGCCAGGAAATACAATTTGGAACGTCGAATATACTTTTATGGGTGAATCATTTAATTCGCATGCACCCTTTTTGTTGTTTTATTAAACAATTTTTATTAAATATTTAATAAAAATGTAATATTTTTGTTTTTAAAGAGCTATGGCGCCTTTCAGTTGTCACATTCCATTTCGATAACATTTTCGATTACTGTAATCGTAACTCATTTGTACAGTAGGAATACAGGGTTGCCAATTGTAGCTCATTACAATTAAAAAAAAAATTCGGTAATTGGATTATTGTAACGGACATTACATTGTATTGGCAACTCGATCTTAACATCGAATACGACTCTGCAACCCAATCGCATATTTGTTTTATCCTAATTCCTTTTTAGCTTTACATTGTCTTATGTTTTCTACTACTGTTTAGTTCAATAAACGAATTCACTGAATACGGTCGTGTGTTTTATTCAAACGGAAGGTTTAGTTTCAACAAAGGTTATGGGCCCAGAGCCACGCGTTAGACTGTGAGAAAAATATTGATTGAGAATATTGTTTTTATAAAATAAAAAAAAGGAAAATGAATTCAGTAGCTAACGTGGAAAAATTGGACAGTGAGAATTATACAACATGGTCCATACAAATGAAAAGTTTGCTGATAACTTTGGATATGTGGAATGTGATTCAGGAACAGTGTCCAACGGATGAATCCAAAAAGGCCAATTGGATAGCAATTGATCAAAAGGCTCTGGCAGTTATAAATTTAAGTGTGAAGCCGAGTGAGTTAATAAACATTAAAGATTGCACAACTGCTAAGGGTGCATGGAACACTTTGTGTGGACTGTACAAGGCGAACACGGCATGTAGAAAAGTAAATCTCTTTAAAAGATTGGTACGTTTCAAAATTAGCTCTGGTCAACGGCTGTCATCACAAATAGGAGAATTCCGAGGCATAATAGACGACCTGAAAAGTATTGGTTTGGAGTTGAACGACGATTTTGTTGCTGTGTTGTTGCTGTGTGCTCTACCAGAAGAGATGGAAAATTTTGTTGTTGCTGTCGAGAGCAGAGACGATTTGCCTGGTATAGAGCAGCTCATTTCAAAAGTTCTTGAGGAGGAACGTCGGCAAGGCGACAAGAACGGTGGTGAGGACAAGGTGTTTTCGGCAAACGAGAGAAATAAACACGACAAGCGTAGTCGGAGCAACAAATTCGGGGGAAAAAATAACAACGCAAAGGCTGAGAAAGACTTTAAGCGCAGCAACGTTAAATGCTACAAATGTGGACAGCTAGGCCATATTCGTGCTCAGTGCAAGAGAGGCAATGATGAGTCGGTTGCGTCGGCGTTTAATGCTGTTGACAAAAATGTAAGCAACAGCGCATGGATTTTGGACAGCGGTGCTTCATCGCATATGAGCAGTCGCAGAGAATATTTTCAAGAATTTGAGCAAAAGAGACAAACAATTTTGTTGGCTGACGGAGACGAAGTGTACGCAGAGGGAAGAGGAACGGTCGTTATGAAAACGAAATATATGAAAATAACCCTGATGAATGTTTTGTTTGTTCCCTCTCTACACTCAAATTTTTTGTCTATTAGCAAATTTATCGAGGCTGGTCATACGGTACATTTTGCAAAATTCGGTGCGACTATCATGAGCAAGGCAAATAGAAAAATGATGTATGCGTCAAAGAAGAACGGTATATTTTTTGCAGAGTACGAAAAAGTAAACACGGCTGAGTGTTTGAATAACGTCGGGGAGGGAGGTGATTTTGAGAGATGGCATTCTCGTTTCGGTCATCTTAATAGCAGAGATTTGAATTCTCTGAGCAGCAAGGGTATGGTCAGGGGGCTGGATTTAAAAATGCCCAAAGATTTTAAATGTATGACCTGTGCTGTTGGTAAAATTTCAACGAAATCTTTCCCTTCGTACTCTCAAGTAAATACAAAGGCGGTTCTGGAATTGGTACACACTGACTTGTGTGGGCCTTTTAGAGTTCGCTCTCAAGGTGGTGCTTTGTATTTAATGACAATCACGGATGATTATTCCAGATTTATATTTACTTATTTTTTGAAAAATAAATGTGATGCCTTTGAGGTTTTCAAACTTTTTACTGCGATGGCGGAGAAGCAGAGTGGCCGCAAATTGATGAAAGTGAGAAGCGATAATGGAAAAGAGTACTTAAACAGTCGTTTCAAAGAATTCTTCGAAAAAAACGGAGTGCTACACCAGACGACCATCAGTCACACGCCACAGCAAAACGGCGTGGCAGAGCGCGCAAACAGAACGTTGATCGAAATGGCTCGGTGTATGCTGCATGAATCGGGTCTGCCGCCGAGTTTATGGGCAGAGGCTGTCAACACAGCTGCATACATTAGAAACAGAAGCCCAACGAAAGTTTTAGGAGAGGTAACACCGTATGAAAAATGGTACAACAGAAAACCGTCGGTTGCGCATTTTAAGACGTTTGGCTGCGACGCTGTAGTATTGCAGAAACAACGCACTGGAGGAAAATTAGAACCGAAGGGAGTAAAAATGAAGTTCGTCGGTTACGAAAATTTGTCGAAGGGGTATCGTTTATTCAACACGGAGAGAAGAGAGATCGTCAAGGCAAGAGACGTTATATTTTTCGAGAACTCATTCGAGAATGCGGAGAGCACTAGCAAAACCGTTGATGAGTTGAATGTAAATATTTTCTACCCCGCAAATGAAATTGATGGTGTTGATGCTAGCAATGACGTTACAACAGACGAAGTACAGCAAGACGACAACTTCGAAACGGCAAGTGAAGAAGAAACACAATGTGAGAGTGAAACCGAAATAGAGCAAAGCGATGCTGGCGGTACACAGAGTAATGAAACTCAATTGAAAAGAGGACGGGGAAGACCAAAATTAATAAGAACTAAAATGAAAGGACGTCCGAGAAAAGTGTACGTAACAGACAGAGAATTACTCAATACCATCGTAGAAGACCCTCAAACGCTGAAAGAGGCATTGAAGTCAGACGAGGCTGATGAGTGGAAAAAAGCCATGAATGCCGAATATCAGTCGATAATCAAGAACAAAACATGGGATTTGGTTGACAGGCCAAAAACTGGAAATATTATTGGTTCGAAATGGGTGTTTTCCATAAAAAGAAGAGCTGACGGAACGGTGGAGAGATATAAGGCGAGGTTGGTAGCTCAGGGGTGTTCCCAGCGATATCAAGTGGACTACCATGAAACGTTTGCGCCTGTGGTACGTCACTCAACCATTCGGATTGTTTTGGCTTTGGCTGTTCAACATGAGTTGTTGATTCATCATATTGACATAGTGGCAGCGTACTTAAACGGCGATCTTGAGGATGACGTTTACATGGAGCAACCACCAATGTTTAAAGATCCCAACAATGAGAGGAAAGTATGCAAATTGAAAAAAGCATTGTATGGTTTGCGTCAGGCAGGGAGAGAGTGGAATAGAAAAGTAACGGAAATTATTCTCTCAATGAATTTTCAACGATGCCAAACGGACAACTGTGTTTACTTTCAAAGGGACGGTGACTGCATTGTTATAATTGCTCTGTATGTGGATGACATGATTTTGGCTGCGTCGACGAAAGAGAAGATAAACGAAATCATAACAAAACTTAATAATGAAGTTGAAGCAGATGATCGCGGTCCGATTTCTTTTTATCTTGGAATGCAAATTGAGAGAGATGGAGAAAGAGGCTCTATTCGCATTCACCAGGAGGAATACACAAAGCAATTGTTACAGAATTGGGGGATGCAGAATTCGAAACCTGTGTCAACACCATGGGCTAATGGCACAACTTTAAGCAAATGTGAAGGCGACGGGTGCGAGTACAATATGAAAGAATATCAAAGCTTGATTGGAAGTCTTATGTACTTAGCTGTTATATCCAGGCCGGATATATCTCATGTCGTGTCAAGGCTGTCGCAATTTAACTCCCACCCTCATGCTGAACATATGCAGGCAGCAAAATACTTGTTGCGTTATTTGGTCAAACATCCTGGTGGTAAGATCACTTACACTAAAAATGGTCAGAATGTTTTCTGTTTTACAGATGCTGATTGGGGATGCGACTCATGCGACCGCAGGTCTTTCTCTGGGTTTGTTATGTTCCTAACAAACGGTGCAGTAGCATGGGAGTCCCGTAAGCAATCTGTAGTCGCACTTAGTTCAATGGAGGCTGAGTACGTGGCTCTATGCCAAGGGGCCAAGGAAGTAATTTTCACGAGAAGTCTGCTTCGTGAAATGGGTTTTGCTGAATATGTTCGAGAACCTACGAGTATTTACTGCGACAACCAAGGGGCAAATTTTATGGTCAGAAATCCGGCTGTACATAAACGCAGTAAACACATTGACATCAAATACCACTACATACGAGACAAATACAACGAAGGTTCTGTTGATGTGGAATATATACCTTCAGAGGAGAACGCAGCTGACATATTCACAAAAGTATTGATGAAGCAGAAACATGCTGTGGCATGTGAACTTTTGAAATTAGAATTGTAATTGGAATTTTATTACATTGGAATTAATTTTGAATTTGAATTGAGGAATTTTAAAGTAAATTGAAATGAATTTTTGTAAATGCATTTGGGTTGAGCCGGGATATGTTGGTAATTGGATTATTGTAACGGATATTACATTGTATTGGCAACTCGATCTTAACATCGAATACGACTCTGCAACCCAATCGCATATTTGTTTTATCCTAATTCCTTTTTAGCTTTACATTGCCTTATGTTTTCTACGACTGTTTAGTTCAATAAACGAATTCACTGAATACGGTCGTGTGTTTTACAAGGATCATCAGGCGTGGATTTATTAAAGAAGAATTTTTTCAAGGATCATCAGGCGTGGATTTATTAAAGAAGAATTTTTTCAAGGATCATCAGGCGTGGATTTAGTAAAGAAGAAAATTTTCTAAAGGACCTCCAGGCGTGGATTTAGTAAAGAAGAAAATTTTCTAAAGGACCTCCAGGCGTGGATTTAGTAAAGAAGAAAATTTTTTAAAGGACCTCCAAGCGTGGATTTAGTAAAGAAGAAATATTAAAAAAGAATTTTTTCAAAGAACATCAGGCGTGGACGTAGAAGGGGTAGAATTATTATTTCCCATAAATTATTTTTCCTTCCCATGCTGAATTGATATTTTGCGGTTCCTTCCAACCTGTCTATTACTATAATTACTTATCACATTTCTGACAATTTTCTCCCCTACTAAATCATTTTAATTTTCCTACGATTTTTCTTTGCTTTAAAAATTCGCTTTCGCTTGCAGTTCATTTTGGTGAAAGAATCGACGCCTAAATGTATGCTTTGCCTTATTTTTTGTTTCATAATAACTGACTATGTATCGATGTAAATATGTATGTATGTATTCCTACATACACATGAACAGCAATTACCGCAATCAATTCGGCCTTTGAAGGCTATCATTGCGGCTTCATCAATTTTTGGTTATTTTTTTGCAGTTGTTGTTTGTGTGTGTTTTTTTCTTTCATTCTTTTTCTGTTTTTGTATTGGTGTGGAGTTTTTAAAATTGTTCAATGGTTGGCCTCATATCATCATTTGGATATTTCCTCGTTCCACAGAAGGGTCAGACGAGGTGGGTACCATTAAAAGTTTCATTAAAAATTGTACAGAGTTTCTCCATAATTGTCCCTTTTAGGGATTGCCACGATACGCACACACTGTGCATGATTGATTTTGTGTGTATGTGTGTATATGTGTGCGGATGCGTTATAACCACCAACGTCATCATCATTGTCGACATGAATAGACATGAATGCAATGTGTTCGATACTCAATAACTTATACTCGAGGGAGGCAACGCGGAGGCCACAAAACACATCGTCCTCCCAAACAAAAAACAAAGTTAAACCGAAAGGCTACAAAAAGGGCTGACTGACTGGTTGGTTGGCTGACGAACTGTCCGACTGACTGCTGGTAGCAATTGAAAGAAGTTGCCACTTGTAAATATGTTGCTATTCTCTCCCATCGTCCTTCAAAGCATGAATAGAGGAAAAATTGAAAATTTGTCCATAACCCAACACCGACTGGGAAAAGAAGAAGAAGAATGTAAATGATGAAATCTCAATCAAAACTACCACTTCGACAATTGAACGCACACACACACATCTGCACACATACAGACAGGCAGGCATGTCTGATGGCACAGCTTCCAACTATCAAACTATTGTCAAGGTAATCAAAGTGAATTTGTTCCTCCAGTCAGGTATAACAAGAATTTTGAGGAGTTTAGATTTAACAAGAGGATAGATGTTTGAAAGGATACCCCTCTCCCTTACAAATACTTTACAATGGAATACAAATCATTTAGACACAAGCTGAGCTACATGCGGAAATATAGAATTATAACGAAACCACAGCACCTCCAGGCTTGGTTTTCACAAAGAAGAATTTTTTCAAGGACCTCCAAGGCGTGGATTCATTAAAGAAGAATTTTCTAAAGGACCTCAAGTCGTGGATTTATTAAAGAAGATTTTTCTAAAGGACCTCAAAGGCGTGGATTTATTAAAGAAGATTTTTCTAAAGGATCTCTAGTAGTGGATGTATTAAAGAATGACTTTCTAAAGGACCACCAGGCGTGGATTTATTAAAGAAGACTTTTTCTAAAGGACCTCCAGGCGTGGATTTATTAAAGAAGACTTTTTCTAAAGGACCTCCAGGCGTGGATTTATTAAAGAAGACTTTTTCTAAAGGACCTCCAGGCGTGGATTTATTAAAGAAGACTTTTTCTAAAGGACCTCTAGGCGTGGATTTATTAAAGAAGACTTTTTCTAAAGGACCTCCAGGCGTGATTTTATTAAAGAAGAATTTTCTTAAGGACCTCCAAGGCGTGGATATATTAAAGAATAATTTTCCAAAGGACCCCCAGGAGTGGATTTATTAAAGAAAAATTTTACAAAGGACCCCCAGGAGTGGATTTATTAAGGCCCTCCAGGCGTGGATTTATTAAAGAAGACTTTTTCTAAAGGACCACCAGGCGTGGTTTTATCAAAGAAGACTTTTTCAAGGACCTCCAGGCGTGGTTTTATCAAAGAAGATTTTTTCAAGGACCTCCAGGCGTGGTTTTATCAAAGAAGATTTTTTCAAGGACCTCCAGGCGTGGTTTTATCAAAGAAGATTTTTTCAAGGACCTCCAGGCGTGGTTTTATCAAAGAAGATTTTTTCAAGGACCTCCAGGCGTGGTTTTATCAAAGAAGATTTTTTCAAGGACCTCCAGGCGTGGTTTTATCAAAGAAGATTTTTTCAAGGACCTCCAGGCGTGGTTTTATCAAAGAAGATTTTTTCAAGGACCTCCAGGCGTGGTTTTATCAAATAAGATTTTTTCAAGGACCTCCAGGCGTGGTTTTATCAAATAAGATTTTTTCAAGGACCTCCAGGCGTGGTTTTATCAAAGAAGATTTTTTAAGGCGTGGTTTTATCAAAGAAGATTTTTTAAGGCGTGGTTTTATCAAAGAAGATTTTTTAAGGCGTGGTTTTATCAAAGAAGATTTTTTAAGGCGTGGTTTTATCAAAGAAGATTTTTTAAGGCGTGGTTTTATCAAAGAAGATTTTTTAAGGCGTGGTTTTATCAAAGAAGATTTTTTAAGGCGTGGTTTTATCAAAGAAGATTTTTTAAGGCGTGGTTTTATCAAAGAAGATTTTTTAAGGTGTGGTTTTATCAAAGAAGATTTTTTAAGGCGTGGTTTTATCAAAGAAGATTTTTTCAAGGACCTCCAGGTTTTAATAAATAAAGGACCTACAAGAGTGGATTTATTAAAGATTAGTTATTCAGGGACCTCCAGGATTGGATTTATTAAAGAATAGTTTTTCAAGGACCTTCAGTAGTGTTTTTTCATAGAAGATTTTTTTCGAGACCTCCGGTAGCGATAGCAAGGACATCCGGGAGTGGTTTTATCAAAGGAGAATTGTTTTCAAAGACATCCTAGCGTGGTTTAAACAAAGAAGAATTTTTTTCAAGGACCTTCAGGCGTGGATTTATTAAAGAAGAATTTTCTAAAGGACCTCTAGTCGTGGATTCATCAAGGAATTAATTTTTTGAAGGACCTCCAAAAAAGATTTTTTAGAGAAATAATTTTCTAATAATTTTGTGGTTATTTTTTCTGCAGGACCTTTTGTAGTGTGTACACAGCTTCCTCCCCCTGTCACATAACCAATCACACATTTACACTTACTATCCCTTACCCCTTTCTTTTTACCACCCTGCAATAAACTTCGATATCAGTTTCTGTAAAAGTTCATTCCGGTTTCCCTAGGGAACTCCTATTTATCCCTTGTTTAGAGCTAAAAGACCAATACCAATTGTTTTTTTGCTTCTTATGTTCTAAACGCTCTCCCCCTCTTCTTCGCCTGCTTCCTCTTTCACTGGCCATAACTTTGTTTTCGACTCCATAAAATTGTGAACGATTGCTCCACTGGGTATTTTAAAGTGTATCAGACACGTTCTCATATATTCGTATTGTTGTCGTCGTCGTCATCATTGTTGTTGTTGTTGCCATTGTTAGTCTTGTTCGACAACTCACTGCAGGACAACATCCAACCTGAGCCAAAAAGGAAAAGGAAAGAAAAAATCGAACAACAGCAACAACAAACCGTTAGCAGTAAGACAGGTATGACAGGCAGCCAGTTTTTCGGTCAACAATTGATTATTGGCATTGGAAATGAAACATGACAACCGAGGTATGGTTAAGCATAACAAATTAGGTGCATGGTGTTCCTCCTGGAAGACGATGAAAGAAATAGAGACGGGGAGAGAGAAGTAGGAAGAAGACTAACAAAGAAGTAACAGTAAATGATAAAACCCTCAGTGGACCTGAATGCATGCATGGTTTGCAAATAATTGTGTGTGTATTGGTTTCATACATGATTTGCAGGACAAATTGGAAAATTTGCTTGGGAATATTTAAATCCTAAAGAAAAATAACATGAATATTTAAAGAAGAAAAAAATATTTATAAAAAATCCACGCCTTGTGGTATGGCTTGAAAATAGTTTTGAAAAAAAACAGTAAGAAAAGTAGTAAAGTCGGACGGGACCGACTATATGATACCCTTCACCACTATGGGTATATTAAACAGGACTATTAACATGAAATTGGATGAAATAAAATATGTGATATTTATCTAAATATGAATCTACCTAGATCTATCCATAAATCCATGCTCTATCCATGCTTAATTTTGTACGTTGTGCAAACTTTGATGTCAATCTGACTAACATGAGGAGTTTGATGCCCAATTTACGGGCGAAAATATATATGGAAGCTCTATCCAAATATTAAGCGATTTCAAACAAACTTGGTTAGGTTATACTAATTTCAGAACATATTGTTCCTATCAGCCTATTGGATCCTTGGTGCGTCAATTACTTATAATCAATCTATAATAAAAGGGAGCTATATCTAAATCTGGACCGATTTTCAGTATTTTATGCCAAATTTCGTGCAAATCGAAAGATATATAGAGACTTTGGTGAACCATTTACATGAAATCGGACGAAACTATATATGGGAGCTATATCTAAATCTCGACCGGTTTTCTCGAAACTTGGCAGACACTCATTCTAGACTCAATTCAGTACGTTATGCCAAATTTCGTGCAAATCGAAAGATATGTAGGGACTTTGGTGCACCATTTACATGAAATCGGACGAAACTATATGTGGGAGCTATATCTAAATCTCGACCGATTTTCTCGAAACTTGGCAGACATCTCTCTAGGCTCATTTCAGTACGTTATGCCAAATTTCGTGCAAATAGAACGATATTTAGCGACTTTGGGTACGTTATGCCAAATTTCGTGCAAATCGAGTGATATATAGGGACTTTGGTGCACCATTTACATGAAATCGGACGAAACTATATATGGGAGCTATATCTAAATCTTGACCGATTTTCACGAAACTTGGCAGACATCATTCTAGGCTCAATTCAGTACGTTATGCCAAATTTCGTGCAAATAGAACGATATTTAGCGACTTTGGTGCATCATTTACATGAAATCGGACGAAACTATATATGGGAGCTATATCTAAATCTGGACCGATTTTCACGAAACTTGGCAGACATCATTCTAGGCTCAATTCTATACGTTATGCCAAATTTCGTGCAATTCGAAAGATATATAGGGACTTTGGTGCACCATTTACATGAAGTCGGACGAAACTATATATGGGAGCCATATAGAAATCTGGACCGATTTTCTCGAAACTTGGCAGACATCACTCTAGGCTTAATTCAGTACGTTATGCCAAATTTCGTGCAAATCGAAAGATATATATAGGGACTTTGATGCACCATTTACATGAAATCGGACGAAACTATATATGGGAGCTATATCTAAATCTTGACCGATTTTCACGAAACTTGGCAGACATAATTCTAGACCTAAATGATTAGGCTGTACCAAATTTCGTGCAAATCGAAAGATATATAGGGACCGTTTACATTAAATCGGTTAAATATAGATATATGGGAGCTATATCTAAATCTGAACTGATTTTTTCAATTTCAATAGGGTTCGTCCTTGGGCCAAATAAGTGACCTATGCTAAATTTCATTCAAATCGGATCATAAATGCGACCTGTACTTTGTTTACAATTTAACGTGGACAGACAGACGGACGGACGGACATGCATAAATCGACTCAGAAAGTGATTCTATGCATATTCTCAAAAGGAACCATGTGTCTATCTCGTTTCCTTTTGCCTGTTACAAACATATGCACAAAGACATAATACCCTGTACCACAGTGTGGTGAAGGGTATAAAAATCCACGTCTTGTGGTATGGCTTGAAAAAATATATTTTTTTAAAAATCCATGATTTGTTGAGGTCCTTCAAAATTATTATTTTAATTTTATTGCATTTGGAACTTGGTCATATATCCTTTTCATATTTGCATCCTCCTCCCCCCCACCACAAATAACCATGATTTTCATAATTATACAAAATTTATATTTTGATATTTTGTTTTTCCTCACTTCCCCTCCTCCTCCTCCTCCTCTGCCCACCGCACTTCAAATTAAATTTATTTCCTCGGAAATGTAATTTTACATTTTTGCCAAACAAAACGAAACGAAATATTTGGTGTGTATAAATTTTTATCCGAAATGAAAATCATTTTGTTGCTCATTTAAAAATTGTATGCAAATTGTTCATAAATTGTATATACATCAAATTATTTATGTATATTTATGCCGCCAACCCTCCGAACCACCATCACGCTTTATGGATATGCCATAAATACATTAAAAATGTTGAGAGTATTTTATGCCAGGGGAACCGTCGTCGTATCATGTAGATCATATATGGCAACAACAAAAACAACAACAACAGAGCAGCGGTAGTATTTTAAATATTTTATATCAAAAAGTATTAAATGTAGCTGTGTGCGGCTTTGTCTGTCTATGTATGGGTGAATGTGTGTGCTTATGTGTTTGTTCGAGTGGATTATGGAAAAATAATTATTTAAAGGCCTAAGGTGATATGATACGTATTTAATGCGTATTATGTATGTATGAGTGAGTGAGTGAGTGTTTGTGTATGTGTGTGCAGCGCCAGGCAATAATATTTTAACTGCAGACAAAAATAATTCAATAAAAATATTTTTTTTTTGAAAAATCCAACTTTAATTTCAAAACCAAAAAAATATATAAACATTGATTTTCCAATTCCATAGATATTTATCAGAATTTAAAAAATTCCCACAGGATTTGGTATATATATCCTTTACACAATATGCAGAATTATTGTAGAAAAGGTGGCTACAAAAATCCTGACCTAAGTCCATAATTCGATGTCTCCTTCTTAACTGCAGTCATTCATGTGTAAATTACCAAACAAAGAGGGAGGGAGGGAGGGGACTATAAATGCCGCACACAAAGCACTTACCGCTCATGGAGCTATTGTGTGTGTTCTCAGTTTTATTACAATATTTTTCCATGCATGCACAATTTTGTTTTTGTGCGTATTTTTATACCCTTCACCACACTGTGGTACAGGGTATTATGTCTTTGTGCATATGTTTGTAACAGGCAAAAATAATCGAGATAGACCCATGGTTCCTTTTGAGAATATGCATAGAATCACTTTCTAAGTCGATTTATGCATGTCCGTCCGTCTGTCTGTCGATGTTAAATTGTAAACAAAGTACAGGTCGCATTTATGATCCGAATTGGATGAAATTTGGCACAGGTCACTTATTCGGCCGAAGGACGAACCCTATTGAAATTGGGAAAAATCGGTTCAGATTTAGATATAGCTCCCATATATATATTTAACCGATTTAATGTAAACGGTCCCTATATATCTTTCGATTTGCACGAAATTTGGTACAGGCTAATCATTTAGGTCTATAATGATGTCTGCCAAGTTTCGTGAAAATCGGTCCAGATTTAGATATAGCTCCCATATATAGTTTCGTCCGATTTCAGGTAAATGGTGCCCCAAAGTCCCTATATATCTTTTGATTTGCACGAAATTTGGCATAACGTGCTGAATTAAGCCTAGAGTGATGTCTGCCAAGTTTCGGGAAAATCGGTCCAGATTTAGATATAGCTCCCATATATAGGTTCGTCCGATTTCATGTAAATGGTGCCCCAAAGTCCCTATATATCTTTTAATTTGCACGAAATTTGGCATAACGTACTGAATTAAGCCTAGAGTGATTTCTGCCAAGTTTAGGGAAAATCGGTCCAGATTTAGATATAGCTCCCATATATAGTTTCGTCCGATTTCATGTAAATGGTGCCCCAAATTCCCTATATATCTTTCGATTTGCACGAAATTTGGTACAGCCTATTCATTTAGGTCTAGAATGATGTATGTAAAGTTTCGTGGAAATCGGTTCAGATTTAGATATAGCTCCCATATATAGTTTCGTCCGATTTCATGTAAATGGTACCCCAAAGTCCCTATATATCTTTCGATTTGCACGAAATTTGGCATAACGTACTGAATTGAGCCTAGATTGATGTCTGCGTTGTTTCGTGAAAATCGGTCCACATTTAGATATAGCTCCATTTTATTATAGTTTGATTTTAAGTACTTGACGCACCAAGGAACCAATAGGAACAAAACGTTCTGAAATTAGTATAACGTATCCTGTGACAAGTTTGTTTGAAATCGCTTAATATTTGGCCCGATTTCAAGTAAATTGCGCATCAAACTCCTCATGTTAGTCAGTTTGACATCAAATTTTGCACAACGTACAAAATTGAGCATAGAATTATGTAGTTTCGTTTTCTAGAAGTACAGACATAGCCCAACGGATGACCTATTTATTGTTTAATAAATCCACGCCTCAGTTGGCCCTTGAAAAATATTGTTTAATAAATCCACGCCTCAGTTGGCCCTTGAAAAATATTGTTTAATAAATCCACGCCTCAGTTGGCCCTTGAAAAATATTCTTTAATAAATCCACGCCTCAGTTGGCCCTTGAAAAATATTCTTTAATAAATCCACGCCTCAGTTGGCCCTTGAAAAATATTCTTTAATAAATCCACGCCTCAGTTGGCCCTTGAAAAATATTCTTTAATAAATCCACGCCTCAGTTGGCCCTTGAAAAATATTCTTTAATAAATCCACGCCTCAGTTGGCCCTTGAAAAATATTCTTTAATAAATCCACGCCTCAGTTGGCCCTTGAAAAATATTCTTTAATAAATCCACGCCTCAGTTGGCCCTTGAAAAATATTCTTTAATAAATCCACGCCTCAGTTGGCCCTTGAAAAATATTCTTTAATAAATCCACGCCTCAGTTGGCCCTTGAAAAATATTCTTTAATAAATCCACGCCTCAGTTGGCCCTTGAAAAATATTCTTTAATAAATCCACGCCTCAGTTGGCCCTTGAAAAATATTCTTTAATAAATCCACGCCTCAGTTGGCCCTTGAAAAATATTCTTTAATAAATCCACGCCTCAGTTGGCCCTTGAAAAATATTCTTTAATAAATCCACGCCTCAGTTGGCCCTTGAAAAATATTCTTTAATAAATCCACGCCTCAGTTGGCCCTTGAAAAATATTCTTTAATAAATCCACGCCTCAGTTGGCCCTTGAAAAATATTCTTTAATAAATCCACGCCTCAGTTGGCCCTTGAAAAATATTCTTTAATAAATCCACGCCTCAGTTGGCCCTTGAAAAATATTCTTTAATAAATCCACGCCTCAGTTGGCCCTTGAAAAATATTCTTTAATAAATCCACGCCTCAGTTGGCCCTTGAAAAATATTCTTTAATAAATCCACGCCTCAGTTGGCCCTTGAAAAATATTCTTTAATAAATCCACGCCTCAGTTGGCCCTTGAAAAATATTCTTTAATAAATCCACGCCTCAGTTGGCCCTTGAAAAATATTCTTTAATAAATCCACGCCTCAGTTGGCCCTTGAAAAATATTCTTTAATAAATCCACGCCTCAGTTGGCCCTTGAAAAATATTCTTTAATAAATCCACGCCTCAGTTGGCCCTTGAAAAATATTCTTTAATAAATCCACGCCTCAGTTGGCCCTTGAAAAATATTCTTTAATAAATCCACGCCTCAGTTGGCCCTTGAAAAATATTCTTTAATAAATCCACGCCTCAGTTGGCCCTTGAAAAATATTCTTTAATAAATCCACGCCTCAGTTGGCCCTTGAAAAATATTCTTTAATAAATCCACGCCTCAGTTGGCCCTTGAAAAATATTCTTTAATAAATCCACGCCTCAGTTGGCCCTTGAAAAATATTCTTTAATAAATCCACGCCTCAGTTGGCCCTTGAAAAATATTCTTTAATAAATCCACGCCTCAGTTGGCCCTTGAAAAATATTCTTTAATAAATCCACGCCTCAGTTGGCCCTTGAAAAATATTCTTTAATAAATCCACGCCTCAGTTGGCCCTTGAAAAATATTCTTTAATAAATCCACGCCTCAGTTGGCCCTTGAAAAATATTCTTTAATAAATCCACGCCTCAGTTGGCCCTTGAAAAATATTCTTTAATAAATCCACGCCTCAGTTGGCCCTTGAAAAATATTCTTGAAAAATAATAAATCCACGCCTCAGTTGGCCCTTGAAAAATATTCTTTAATAAATCCACGCCTCAGTTGGCCCTTGAAAAATATTCTTTAATAAATCCACGCCTCAGTTGGCCCTTGAAAAATATTCTTTAATAAATCCACGCCTCAGTTGGCCCTTGAAAAATATTCTTTAATAAATCCACGCCTCAGTTGGCCCTTGAAAAATATTCTTTAATAAATCCACGCCTCAGTTGGCCCTTGAAAAATATTCTTTAATAAATCCACGCCTCAGTTGGCCCTTGAAAAATATTCTTTAATAAATCCACGCCTCAGTTGGCCCTTGAAAAATATTCTTTAATAAATCCACGCCTCAGTTGGCCCTTGAAAAATATTCTTTAATAAATCCACGCCTCAGTTGGCCCTTGAAAAATATTCTTTAATAAATCCACGCCTCAGTTGGCCCTTGAAAAATATTCTTTAATAAATCCACGCCTCAGTTGGCCCTTGAAAAATATTCTTTAATAAATCCACGCCTCAGTTGGCCCTTGAAAAATATTCTTTAATAAATCCACGCCTCAGTTGGCCCTTGAAAAATATTCTTTAATAAATCCACGCCTCAGTTGGCCCTTGAAAAATATTCTTTAATAAATCCACGCCTCAGTTGGCCCTTGAAAAATATTCTTTAATAAATCCACGCCTCAGTTGGCCCTTGAAAAATATTCTTTAATAAATCCACGCCTCAGTTGGCCCTTGAAAAATATTCTTTAATAAATCCACGCCTCAGTTGGCCCTTGAAAAATATTCTTTAATAAATCCACGCCTCAGTTGGCCCTTGAAAAATATTCTTTAATAAATCCACGCCTCAGTTGGCCCTTGAAAAATATTCTTTAATAAATCCACGCCTCAGTTGGCCCTTGAAAAATATTCTTTAATAAATCCACGCCTCAGTTGGCCCTTGAAAAATATTCTTTAATAAATCCACGCCTCAGTTGGCCCTTGAAAAATATTCTTTAATAAATCCACGCCTCAGTTGGCCCTTGAAAAATATTCTTTAATAAATCCACGCCTCAGTTGGCCCTTGAAAAATATTCTTTAATAAATCCACGCCTCAGTTGGCCCTTGAAAAATATTCTTTAATAAATCCACGCCTCAGTTGGCCCTTGAAAAATATTCTTTAATAAATCCACGCCTCAGTTGGCCCTTGAAAAATATTCTTTAATAAATCCACGCCTCAGTTGGCCCTTGAAAAATATTCTTTAATAAATCCACGCCTCAGTTGGCCCTTGAAAAATATTCTTTAATAAATCCACGCCTCAGTTGGCCCTTGAAAAATATTCTTTAATAAATCCACGCCTCAGTTGGCCCTTGAAAAATATTCTTTAATAAATCCACGCCTCAGTTGGCCCTTGAAAAATATTCTTTAATAAATCCACGCCTCAGTTGGCCCTTGAAAAATATTCTTTAATAAATCCACGCCTCAGTTGGCCCTTGAAAAATATTCTTTAATAAATCCACGCCTCAGTTGGCCCTTGAAAAATATTCTTTAATAAATCCACGCCTCAGTTGGCCCTTGAAAAATATTCTTTAATAAATCCACGCCTCAGTTGGCCCTTGAAAAATATTCTTTAATAAATCCACGCCTCAGTTGGCCCTTGAAAAATATTCTTTAATAAATCCACGCCTCAGTTGGCCCTTGAAAAATATTCTTTAATAAATCCACGCCTCAGTTGGCCCTTGAAAAATATTCTTTAATAAATCCACGCCTCAGTTGGCCCTTGAAAAATATTCTTTAATAAATCCACGCCTCAGTTGGCCCTTGAAAAATATTCTTTAATAAATCCACGCCTCAGTTGGCCCTTGAAAAATATTCTTTAATAAATCCACGCCTCAGTTGGCCCTTGAAAAATATTCTTTAATAAATCCACGCCTCAGTTGGCCCTTGAAAAATATTCTTTAATAAATCCACGCCTCAGTTGGCCCTTGAAAAATATTCTTTAATAAATCCACGCCTCAGTTGGCCCTTGAAAAATATTCTTTAATAAATCCACGCCTCAGTTGGCCCTTGAAAAATATTCTTTAATAAATCCACGCCTCAGTTGGCCCTTGAAAAATATTCTTTAATAAATCCACGCCTCAGTTGGCCCTTGAAAAATATTCTTTAATAAATCCACGCCTCAGTTGGCCCTTGAAAAATATTCTTTAATAAATCCACGCCTCAGTTGGCCCTTGAAAAATATTCTTTAATAAATCCACGCCTCAGTTGGCCCTTGAAAAATATTCTTTAATAAATCCACGCCTCAGTTGGCCCTTGAAAAATATTCTTTAATAAATCCACGCCTCAGTTGGCCCTTGAAAAATATTCTTTAATAAATCCACGCCTCAGTTGGCCCTTGAAAAATATTCTTTAATAAATCCACGCCTCAGTTGGCCCTTGAAAAATATTCTTTAATAAATCCACGCCTCAGTTGGCCCTTGAAAAATATTCTTTAATAAATCCACGCCTCAGTTGGCCCTTGAAAAATATTCTTTAATAAATCCACGCCTCAGTTGGCCCTTGAAAAATATTCTTTAATAAATCCACGCCTCAGTTGGCCCTTGAAAAATATTCTTTAATAAATCCACGCCTCAGTTGGCCCTTGAAAAATATTCTTTAATAAATCCACGCCTCAGTTGGCCCTTGAAAAATATTCTTTAATAAATCCACGCCTCAGTTGGCCCTTGAAAAATATTCTTTAATAAATCCACGCCTCAGTTGGCCCTTGAAAAATATTCTTTAATAAATCCACGCCTCAGTTGGCCCTTGAAAAATATTCTTTAATAAATCCACGCCTCAGTTGGCCCTTGAAAAATATTCTTTAATAAATCCACGCCTCAGTTGGCCCTTGAAAAATATTCTTTAATAAATCCACGCCTCAGTTGGCCCTTGAAAAATATTCTTTAATAAATCCACGCCTCAGTTGGCCCTTGAAAAATATTCTTTAATAAATCCACGCCTCAGTTGGCCCTTGAAAAATATTCTTTAATAAATCCACGCCTCAGTTGGCCCTTGAAAAATATTCTTTAATAAATCCACGCCTCAGTTGGCCCTTGAAAAATATTCTTTAATAAATCCACGCCTCAGTTGGCCCTTGAAAAATATTCTTTAATAAATCCACGCCTCAGTTGGCCCTTGAAAAATATTCTTTAATAAATCCACGCCTCAGTTGGCCCTTGAAAAATATTCTTTAATAAATCCACGCCTCAGTTGGCCCTTGAAAAATATTCTTTAATAAATCCACGCCTCAGTTGGCCCTTGAAAAATATTCTTTAATAAATCCACGCCTCAGTTGGCCCTTGAAAAATATTCTTTAATAAATCCACGCCTCAGTTGGCCCTTGAAAAATATTCTTTAATAAATCCACGCCTCAGTTGGCCCTTGAAAAATATTCTTTAATAAATCCACGCCTCAGTTGGCCCTTGAAAAATATTCAGTTGGCCCTTGAAAAATATTCTTTAATAAATCCACGCCTCAGTTGGCCCTTGAAAAATATTCTTTAATAAATCCACGCCTCAGTTGGCCCTTGAAAAATATTCTTTAATAAATCCACGCCTCAGTTGGCCCTTGAAAAATATTCTTTAATAAATCCACGCCTCAGTTGGCCCTTGAAAAATATTCTTTAATAAATCCACGCCTCAGTTGGCCCTTGAAAAATATTCTTTAATAAATCCACGCCTCAGTTGGCCCTTGAAAAATATTCTTTAATAAATCCACGCCTCAGTTGGCCCTTGAAAAATATTCTTTAATAAATCCACGCCTCAGTTGGCCCTTGAAAAATATTCTTTAATAAATCCACGCCTCAGTTGGCCCTTGAAAAATATTCTTTAATAAATCCACGCCTCAGTTGGCCCTTGAAAAATATTCTTTAATAAATCCACGCCTCAGTTGGCCCTTGAAAAATATTCTTTAATAAATCCACGCCTCAGTTGGCCCTTGAAAAATATTCTTTAATAAATCCACGCCTCAGTTGGCCCTTGAAAAATATTCTTTAATAAATCCACGCCTCAGTTGGCCCTTGAAAAATATTCTTTAAT
Organism: Musca vetustissima; assembly: GCF_032173495.1. Classification (NCBI taxonomy): domain Eukaryota; kingdom Metazoa; phylum Arthropoda; class Insecta; order Diptera; family Muscidae; genus Musca; species Musca vetustissima. Next base: position 22,235 of record NW_026881857.1, read on the forward strand.
AAATCCACGCCTCAGTTGGCCCTTGAAAAATATTCTTTTTTAATAAATCCACGCCTCAGTTGGCCCTTGAAAAATATTCTTTAATAAATCCACGCCTCAGTTGGCCCTTGAAAAATATTCTTTAATAAATCCACGCCTCAGTTGGCCCTTGAAAAATATTCTTTAATAAATCCACGCCTCAGTTGGCCCTTGAAAAATATTCTTTAATAAATCCACGCCTCAGTTGGCCCTTGAAAAATATTCTTTAATAAATCCACGCCTCAGTTGGCCCTTGAAAAATATTCTTTAATAAATCCACGCCTCAGTTGGCCCTTGAAAAATATTCTTTAATTATGTTACCAGTTTCCATGGTAGTCCTGATTCACCTTATTTACTTGCAACTGATTGCTGGCGTTGCTATTGTTTTTCTACCATTCACTTTATATTAATCATGTCCAGACAGAAACCATAGGCAACGGTTCTACAGAAAAACAAAAAAGTTAAACCCTATACTTTACTTACCTTTTCCTTGGCAACCCCCAGCCCCCTTCTCCCTTCAACATTGTTGATCACAACAATATCCTTGAGAATGAATGGTTGGATGGATGCATCCATCCTCAGTGAGAGGACAACAGAACACAAACGCCAAAAGCAAATGCAAGAAAAAATTGTACGACATTGCACACCAAATTGTTGTTGGCCACTGCAAGGCACACAGAAAGGAGCTTACAAAAGGATGTAACTTGAGAAGGACTTCCGGCACGAAACACACCCACAAATACAAACACCCCCTGCAGATACACAAAACACGTAAATTATGGTCAGAAAGTTAAGTTAAGTGATTTTTTTTCTCAGCTCTCATCTTCAGTGACTCCTCTCCCCACCGGCCACCACTTCGGTTCTCCTTTGGTCCTTAACACCGGAGAATAGGAATAAGTGTGAAAAAATTCAAAAGTTTTATTTTTCTCGTATCCTCTTATGCCTATGCTTCGCAGTGTGGTTGTTGCCTTTGTTGAGGAGTACATCGGCATTTTCCTTTTGGTCTAACCTGTAGAGTGTTTTGCTATTTTTCGTGCCAATATTTGTTGGTATGGATGTTGTGGCCGAGTTTTTTTCTCGTCAAAGGATATTTGTTTGTTGTGGAAAGTTTCTTTCTCTGTTTCATACTATGTCCAAAATAAGGGATTGAAAAAGGATTAATTATCTTCGTCACTGATTGATTAAAAGGATATTTTAATAAAAATTAGTTTCAAAGGAGAGAATTTGTTTCTAAAGGACCTTCAGGTGTGGATTTAATAAAGAATATTTTTCAAGGATGCGTGATTTTGAAAGAAAAAAGAAGGAAAATGTTGAGGTCCTTTAAAATATGTCTTTAAAAATCCACGCCTTGTTGAGGTCCTTTAAAATATGTCTTTAAAAATGCACGCCTTGTTGAGGTCCTTCAAAATATTTTTTTAAGAATCCACGCCTTGTTGAGGTCCTTAAAAATATTTTTTTAAGAATCCACGCCTTGTTGAGGTCCTGGAAAAATATTCTTTAATAACTCCTCGCCCTTTAACAACTCCACGCCTTGTTGAGGTCCTTAAAAATATGTCTTTAAGAATCCACGCCTTGTTGAGGTCCTTAAAAATATGTCTTTAAGAATCCACGCCTTGTTGAGGTCCTTAAAAATATTTTTTTAAGAATCCACGCCTTGTTGAGGTCCTTAAAAATATTTTTTTAAGAATCCACGCCTTGTTGAGGTCCTTAAAAATATGTCTTTAAGAATCCACGCCTTGTTGAGGTCCTTACAAATATGTCTTTAAAAATCCACGCCTTGTTGAGATCCTTAAAAATATGTTTTAATAAATCCACGCCTTGTTGAGGTCCTTAAAAATATGTCTTTAAGAATCCACGCCTTGTTGAGGTCCTTAAAAAATATGTTTTTTATTTTATCCCATTTACCGTCCATTTCCTTTTCACTCTGTTCCCAAAACTATAAACAATTCTGAGTGTTATATCCAAAACTTTACCTGTAAGTTATTGATGTCGGTGCTCTGTTGTTGTTGTTGTTTTCCACCAACATTCATTTATCAATTTTACACGGGAAACGGAAACCGGAAATTGTTTTATGCGCCACCAATGCTATGCACACACAATCACGCAATGTATACAACAACAAACACTAACGCACACATGGTAACAATGCGTTGGTGGTTGTCGGCTACCAAAACACACACTCACACTCAGACTCTCACACACACCTTGGTGGATAAGAACGCACACACAACCAGTCATGGTCAGGACAGGAATACAAGGACATGATTTTACGTAAATGCCATTTCCCTTCATCCGTTCACAGGATAAAAACAAAAACAAGAGAAACATATTTTGTTTACTTTCACCTAGTGAGGAGAGGGTCGAGAGGAGAGGGAGAGAGTGAGGTGGGGTGGTGTCGGTTCCTACAGAAAGGTCAATTGCTCGTTAATATATAAATCAATTAAATATGAATGTGCAGTAAATTTCCCATTAACATATTTAATTTGTTTAAATCGCTTTCAATGGGAAACAGTGTTTTTTGTTGTTGTTGTCCCGGATTGGCATGGATTTAAGGCAAATAACATGGCAGGCCAACCAAATACAACTATAAAACTGTAACGGTTGTTTGCCTAGCTGGCAACTGTGGCTGGCTGTCTATCTGTGTTTGTCTGTCTGTCTGCTGCCTTTCAACCTTCTAACCACGGGGTGTGACATATTGCACTAGTGACTGCTTGGCTTGTCTCCCTGCCTGGCTGGCAGAGGAAACTATTTTTCCCTCCGTGTGTGTGTGCGAGTTGTTTTTTCATCAGGTCTGAGAGGATTTTTTTCATTTTTGCCTGACTGACTACTACTGACACCCAGGAAAAAAATTTTTGAAACAGTTCTGTTCATAGTTTTGGTCTACAATTCTCCTCCGGTTTTTGTTGGCCCTCTTCCGAACATTTGTGCTCTGTGGATGGCTGGATTTTGTTCGGGCGTTTTTGTAGTTGTTGTGGATTTCGAAGCAGTTGTGACGTTAAGCTGTTGTTGATGCATGCCAAAAATTAGTAAATTCTTTTTGATATTGTAACTGTCATCGTATGAGTGTGTGAGGGGTGTATGTATGTATCTGGATTGTCCTAATGCTATTGTATCCTGGAGAATACATAGTTGCTATATTCTCTGGGAAAGTTTCTCTTCCAGCAGCCGCAGTATTCAAAACACAGAGGGTTCCGAAAAAAAAACACAAAGGAAGGGAAGGACAAATTTTGGCGTGGACTTTTTAAAAAATATTTTTAAGGACCTCAACAAGGCGTGGATTTATTAAAACATATTTTTAAGGACCTCAACAAGGCGTGGATTTATTAAAACATATTTTTAAGGACCTCAACAAGGCGTGGATTTATTAAAACATATTTTTAAGGACCTCAACAAGGCGTGGATTTATCAAAAACATATTTTTAAGGACCTCAACAAGGCGTGGATTTATCAAAAACATATTTTTAAGGACCTCAACAAGGCGTGGATTTATCAAAAACATATTTTTAAGGACCTCAACAAGGCGTGGATTTATTAAAACATATTTTTAAGGACCTCAACAAGGCGTGGATTTATTAAAACATATTTTTAAGGACCTCAACAAGGCGTGGATTTATAAAAACATATTTTTAAGGACCTCAACAAGGCGTGGATTTATTAAAAAATATTTTTAAGGACCTCAACAAGGCGTGGATTTATTAAAAAATATTTTTAAGGACCTCAACAAGGCGTGGATTTATTAAAAATATTTTTAAGGACCTCAACAAGGCGTGGATTTATTAAAGAATATTTTTCCAGGACCTCAACAAGGCGTGGAGTTATTAAAGAATATTTTTCCAGGACCTCAACAAGGCGTGGAGTTGTTAAAGGGCGAGGAGTTATTAAAGAATATTTTTCCAGGACCTCAACAAGGCGTGGATTTATTAAAGAATATTTTTAAGGACCTCAACAAGGCGTGGATTTATTAAAGACTATTTTTAAGGACCTCAACAAGGCGTGGATTTATTAAAGACTATTTTTAAGGACCTCAACAAGGCGTGGATTTATTAAAGACTATTTTTAAGGACCTCAACAAGGCGTGGATTTATTAAAACATATTTTTAAGGACCTCAACAAGGCGTGGATTTATTAAAACATATTTTTAAGGACCTCAACAAGGCGTGGATTTATTAAAACATATTTTTAAGGACCTCAACAAGGCGTGGATTTATTAAAGAATATTTTTCAAGGACCTCAACAAGGCGTGGATTTATTAAAGAATATTTTTAAAGGGCCAACTGAGGCGTGGATTTGAGGCGTGGATTTATTAAAGAATATTTTTCAAGGGCCAACTGAGGCGTGGATTTATTAAAAAAAAATTTTCTAAAGGACCTCCAGGCGTGGATTTATTAAAAAGGAATTTTCTAAAAGACCTCCAGGTGTGGATTTATGAAAGCAGAATTTTCGAAAGGACCTCCAGGCGTGGATTTATTAAAGCAGAATTTTTTATTTTCTAAAGGACCTCCAGGCGTGGATTTATTAAGGCGTGGATTTATTAAAAAAAAAATATTTTTCAAGGGCCAACTGAGGCGTGGATTTATTAAAGAATATTTTTCAAGGGCCAACTGAGGCGTGGATTTATTAAAAATATTTTTCAAGGGCCAACTGAGGCGTGGATTTATTAAAGAATATTTTTCAAGGGCCAACTGAGGCGTGGATTTATTAAAGAATATTTTTCATGGGCCAACTGAGGCGTGTATTTATTAAAGAATATTTTTCAAGGGCCAACTGAGGCGTGGATTTATTAAAGAATATTTTTCAAGGGCCAACTGAGGCGTGGATTTATTAAAGAATATTTTTCAAGGGCCTCTGAGGCGTGGATTTATTAAAGAATATTTTTCAAGGGCCAACTGAGGCGTGGATTTATTAAAGCAGAATATTTTTCAAGGACCTCCAGGCGTGGATTTATTAAAAATATTTTTCAAGGGCCAACTGAGGCGTGGATTTATTAAAAAATATTTTTCAAGGGCCAACTGAGGCGTGGATTTATTAAAGAATATTTTTCAAGGACCAACTGAGGCGTGGATTTATTAAAGAATATTTTTCAAGGGCCAACTGAGGCGTGGAGATTATTAAAGAATATTTTTCAAGGGCCAAATGAGGCGTGGAGTTATTAAAGAATATTTTTCAAGGGCCAACGTGGAGGCGTGGATTTATTAAAGAATATTTTTCAAGGGCAACTGAGGCGTGGATTGAGGCGTGGATTTATTAAAGAATATTTTTCAAGGGCCAACTGAGGCGTGGATTTATTAAAGAATATTTTTCAAGGGCCAACTGAGGCGTGGATTTATTAAAGAATATTTTTCAGAATATTTTTCAAGGGCCAACTGAGGCGTGGATTTATTAAAGAATATTTTTCAAGGGCCAATTGAGGCGTGGATTTATTAAAGAATATTTTTAAAGGGCCAACTGAGGCGTGGATTTATTAAAGAATATTTTTCAAGGGCCAACTGAGGCGTGGATTTATTAAAGAAGATTTTTCAAGGACCTCTGAGGCGTGGATTTATTAAAGAATATTTTTCAAGGGCCAACTGAGGCGTGGATTTATTAAAGAAGAATTTTCTCAAGGTCCTCCTGAGGCGTGGATTTATTAAAGAATATTTTTCAAGGGCCTCCTGAGGCGTGGATTTATTAAAGAATATTTTTCAAGGACCAACTGAGGCGTGGATTTATTAAAGAATATTTTTCAAGGGCCAACTGAGGCGTGGATTTATATAAGAATATTTTTCAAGGGCAAAGCAAAAAAAAAATCTTCATATGAGGCGTGGATTTATTCGAGAACATATTTTTCAACACAAGGGCCAATGCTGCCAGGAACAACAGCCTCGGCAGCAGCAGTAGTGGCAATTGCCAGACCAACAAAAAAGAGACGCCGTACCACAAAACCAAAAACCCGAAAAACTAAAAAAAAACAATTGTCGGGGTTTTTATTAAAGAGAAGAAAAAAATATTTTTCAAAGCAGGGTTCTTTGCTAAGAGGGAACTGAGGCGTTTGGATTTTTATTAAAGAATATTTGGGATTGCTAAGGGCCAACTGAGCTTAGGTCGTGAAAATCCAACTGATTTCTGTAAAAAATTTTTCAAGGGCCAACTGAGGCGTGGATTTATTACCGAATATTTTTCAAGGGCCAACTGAGGCGTGGATTTATTAAAGAATATTTTTCAAGGGCCAACTGAGGCGTGGATTTATTAAAGAATATTTTTCAAGTGGCCAAACTGAGTTGCGTGGATTTATAAAACGCAAAGAATATTTTTCGTTGTGCAAAAAGGGCTAACATGAGGCGTGGATTTGCTTGATATCGGGCGAAAAAATATATTTTTCATATTAAGGGCAAACAAACTTGAGGCGTGGATTTATTAAACGTTTTGAATATTTTAAAAGGAGCCAACTGGAGGCGTGGATTTATTAATTCAGTAATATTTTTCAAGGGCCATTTACATGAGGCTATATGTGGATTTATTAAAGAATATTTTTCACGGGCCAACTGAGGCGTAAATTTATTAAAGAATATTTTTGGTGCACAATTTACATGAGGCGTGGATATATATTAAAGAATATTTTTCGAAACTTGGGACATAACTCTAGGCGTGGATTTATTAAAGATAATTTTTCAAGGGCCAACTGAGGCGTGGATTTATTAAAGAATATTTTTCAAGGGCCAACTGAGGCGTGGATTTATTAAAGAATATTTTTGATTAGGCTGTACCAAATTTCGTGCTGAGGCTATGGATTTATTCAAAAAGAATATTTTCGTCAAGGGCCAACATGAGGCGTGGATTTATTAAAGAATATTTTTAAAGGGCCAACCGAGGCGTGGATTTATTAAAGAATATTTTTCAAGGGCCAACTGAGGCGTGGATTTATTCAATTCAGTACGTTAGAATATTTTAGAGAGGGCACCATTTACATGAAATCGGACGAAACTATATATGGGAGCTATATCTAAATCAGGACCGCTTTCACGAATCTTGGCAGACATCATTCTAGGCTCAATTCAGTACGTTATGCAAAATTTCGTGCAAATCGAAAGATATATAGGGACTTTAGGGCACCATTTACATGAAATCGGACGAAACTATATATGGGAGCTATATTCTGGACCGATTTTCACGAAAGCAGAATTTTATAAATGATTAGGCTGTACTAAATTTCGTGCAAATCGAAAGTTATATAGGGACTGTTTACATTAAATCGGTTAAATATATATATGGGAGCTATATCTAAATCTGAACCGATTTTTCCCAATTTAAATAGGGTTCGTCCTTGGGCCAAATAAGTGGCGCCAAATTTCATCCAATTCGGATCATAAAAAGGACTTTGTTTACAATTTAACATGGATAGACGGACAGACGGACGGACAGACGGACATGCGTAAATCGACTCAGAAAGTGATTCTATGCATATTCTCAAAAGGAACCATGGGTCTATCTCGATTATTTTTGCCTGTTACAAACATATGCACAAAGACATAATACCCTGTACCACAGTGTGGTGAAGGGTATAAAAATAATTTCATATCTTTGCCCAACCTTTGTTCAATACCAAGCAAGCAACCAGCCAACCGTTGCAATGACAATAATGGTAAAAAAATCGAGACATGAAAATTGTGCATTCTGGTTAAAATTCTTGCCAACATTTCCAATGCGTAATAAATATTTTCATAGTTATGCAACAACAACAACAAAAGGAATGAAATCAGAGAAAACAAGGATTCAATTCCGTATTTTTTGTCACAACTAAAAAATTTGCGGAAACATTGTTGCCGTTTTTTATATGGAAGCCAAACAAAGACGCTCACACATACATAAAGACTTCTATAAGGTATAAAGCAAACATTGTTAGTGGTTGTCTTAAAAGTGTGTTGATATAAGGTAAAGGGGTATTCAAAAAGGACATCTTATTTTGGAGTAATAAAATTTTTCTTAAGAACCTCAAAGGTGTGGATTTATTAAAACTGAGTTCTCCAAAGGACCCCCAGGCGTGGATTTATTAAAAAAGAATTTTCTAAAGGACCTCCAGGCGTGGTTTTATTAAAGCTGAATTTTCTAAAGGACCTCCAGGCGTGGTTTTATTAAAGCTGAATTTTCTAAAGGACCTCCAGGCGTGGATTTATTAAAGCTGAATTTTCTAAAGGACCTCCAGGCGTGGATTTATTAAAGTGGAATTTTCTAAAGGACCTCCAGTCGTGAATTTATTAAAGCAAAATTTTCTCAATGACCTCCAGGCGTGATTTTATTAAAGCAAAATTTTCTCAAGGACCTCCAGGCGTGGATTTATTAAAGCAAAATTTTCTCAAGGACCTCCGGGCGTGGATTTATTAATGCAGAATTTTCTCAAGGACCTCCGGGCGTGGATTTATTAAAAAGGAATTTTCTAAAGGACCTCCAGGCGTGGATTTATTAAAGCAGAATTTTATAGAGGACTTCGAGGCGTGGATTTATTAAAAAGGACCTCTAGGCGTGGAATTTTTAAAAACGAATTTTCTAAAGGACCCCTAGGCGTGGATTTATTAATGAAGAATTGTCTAAAGAATAGCATTTTCTACAGGACCTCCAGGCGTTGATTTATTAAAAGGGAATTTTCTAAAGGACCTCTAGGCGTGAATTTATTAATGAAGAATTTTCTAAAGGACCTCCAGGCGTGGATGTGTTAAAGAAGAATTTTCTATAGGATCTCCAAGGCGTAGAATTTTGTAAAGGACCTCCAAGGCGTGGATTAATTAAAGAAGAATTTTCTATAGGATCTCCAAGGCGTAGAATTTTGTAAAAGACCTCCAAGGCGTGGATTAATTAAAGAAGTATTTTCTAAAAGACTCCAGAAAAATTCAATATTTATATTCTCTATTCAACACACGTTTTCATAATACTTTCAGGCGTGGATTTATTAAATAAGAATTTTCTAAAAGACCTGCAAGGCGTGGATTTATTAAACAAGAATTTCTAAATGACCTCCAAGGCGTAGAATTGTCTAAAGGACCTCCAGGCGTGGATGTATTAAACAAGTATTTTTTTGAGGGTTCTTCAGGCATGGATTAATAAAAAAAGAATTAAAGAAGAAGAATTTTATAAAGGACCTCCAGGCGTGGATTTATTAAAGCAGAATTTTATAAAGGACCTCCAGGCGTGGATTTATTAAAAAGGACCTCAACAAGGCGTGGATTTATAAAAACATATTTTTCAGGGACCTCATCAAGGCGTGGATTTATAAAATAATATTTTTCAGGGACCTGGATTTATAAAATAATATTGGCGTGGATTTATAAAATAATATTTTTCAGGGACCTGGATTTATAAAATAATATTGGCGTGGATTTATAAAATAATATTTTTCAGGGACCTGGATTTATAAAATAATATTGGCGTGGATTTATAAAATAATATTTTTCAGGGACCTCAACAAGGCGTGGATTTATAAAAGAATATTTTTCAGGGACCTGAACAAGACGTGTATTTATTAAAAATAATTTTTTATGGACCTCAACAAGGCGTGTATTTATTAAAAATAATTTTTATGGACCTCAACAAGGCGTGGATTTATAAAAGAATATTTTTCAAGGACAATTTAGAATTGTTTGTGTACCCTTTTATTATTTTATTCCCCATCAGCCAGTTATTTGCATTTTCAGTAATTTTGTTAATATTTGGCATAATGCCCAAGAAAAATACAAAATTTTGTTTGCCCTCAGTTTCTGTCTCTCTATACATATAAGAGACTCTAAATAGCATTTAGTTTTAGCTACCATACTCTCCAACACTTCATATTACACACACACACACACACTCTCACTCAAATGCTGCATATGGAGTCACTCTCATATTTGCAATATGTTAAGACCCCCTCTAAGACCTCACACAAAAATGGAGAAAAATAACTAAACATATAGTAAAAATGCATGTCAACACATACCAAAAATAATACAGCAAAGTGACACTCACAAACACACACACAAATACATTTAATGGCATTGTGCAAATTCCTTTAATGCCTAACAAACCACTGCCGAGAACTTTTGTTTCCGTTTCCTTTGCAATGAGGAGACAAACGAATGAACGGGACAAACACACACACACACGTCCATTTTCACACACACACACACAGAGACATACCATAATGCCATACAAAGTTAACGGAATGCATGGCAAGGAATCGAATAAAAAGAACAACAACAAAACGATTATTGTCGTTGTTGCTGTTGCTGTTGTTGGGTTGCAAAACCCCAAGAAATCCAAACCGAAGCGATGCGATACGAACCAAACCAATATTAATAGTTATAATGGATAAAGTTTTATTTTGATCGTTTTGTGGTACATGATTGGTTGTTTGGTTGGCTGTTGTTTGTGTGCCAGAGAGTGACAGAGAGAGAACTCAGTGTCTTTGATAACCAGTTTGATGCGAACCCCAACATGCCAAGGGACCAAGAAGCAAGGCGGGGGACACACCAAGTGGAAGTTGAAGAAACCACATAACAGTTTAAATGCTTTTAAAGAAATTAGCATAATTGCCAAAAAGTATTTTTATCGTTTGCATATTTAGTGCTGTTTAGAGGGAGAGAGGGAGAGCGGGAGAGAGTGTCACCAGGACACACACTCGATTGCAAATAATGCAACATATGTTAATAACAATTTTTATACTAAAACTATTGGAAAAAAGTTTTGCTAAGAGAAAATAACTAAAAGACAAAGAAGGACAAAGGAAACAAACAACTTGGAAACTATCCCAAGAAATTGGGTTAAATGGCATGAAAAATCATGACTTTGGGGGTAAAAAGGATTCATAAAATATATATTGGAAAATTGCAAATAAAAAAATAAAATATTTTTTCCGGAGTGGATTTTCAAAATTATTTTTTTCTGAGACCTACACAGGCGTGGATTCTTAAAATATTTTTTTCTGAGACCCATATAAGGCGTGGATTTTTAAAATAATTTTTTCTGGGACCTATATAAGGCGTGGATTTTTAAAATAGTTTTTTTCTGAAACCTTTATAAGACGTGGATTTATAAAATAGTTTCTTCTGCGACCCATATAAGGTGTGGATTTTTAAAATAGTTTCTTCTGCGACCCATATAAGGCGTGGATTTTTAAAATAGTTTTGCTGAGACCTGGATTTTTTCTGAGACCCATATAAGGTGTGGATTTTTAAAATAGTTTTGCTGAGACCAGGATTTTTTCTGAGACCCATATAAGGTGTGGATTTTTAAAATAGTTTTGCTGAGACCTGGCTTTTTTCTGAGACCCATATAAGGTGTGGATTTTTAAAATAGTTTTGCTGAGACCTGGCTTTTTTCTGAGACCCATATAAGGCGTGGATTTTTAAAATAGTTTTGCTGAGACCTGGCTTTTCTCTGAGACCCATATAAGGCGTGGATTTTTAAATTAGCTTTGCTGAGACATGGATTTTTTCAGAGACCCATATCGGGCGTGGGTTTTTAAAATAGTTTCTTCTGAGACCCATATAAGGCGTGGATTTTAAAAAAAGTTTTGCTGAGACCTGGATTTTTTCTGAGACCATTATAAGGCGTATTGTGATGGGGAATTTTCGGGAGAAACGGAGAGAGGAGAAATGTATATTCAGATGAAAAGAAGAAAGAACAAGAAAAACGTGAGCGTGGGCAAATCGAGATGTACAGAAGTCAGAATGAAGTCCGAAAATTTTACCAACGAGTAAAACACCAAACCGAAGGTTTTGATGCAGGCACATCCTCCTGTAGAGATGAAGAAGGAAACCTGGTGACAGATACAGACAGCCTATTGAGGATCTGGAAGGAGCTTTTCGTAAAGCTTCTGGTATCAAATAGTGGCGGCGAAGAAGATACCCCAGAATCAATAATAGATGATGGTATAGACAAACAACACATGTTACTCGCCTACGCCGATGACATCGATATAATGAGTGGAACATTGTGAGCGGTAACAGTCATCTTTGAACAAATTGAGAAGGAGTCTGCAAAGTGGGTCTGGCAGTAAACGGCGAGAAGACCAAGCTGATGTTATCAACGCGCAAGACGTCCAGTAGACTCGGACCAACTGTGGAACTTGAGAACTTCAGCTTCGAGGTAGTTAAAGATTTTATATATCTTGATACCGCGATAAAGAAAACGAATTAAATTCGGAGAAGGATTGTGATGACCAACAGATGCTACTATGGTATAAGTAAGCAGTTTAGAAACAAGGCCACCTCCCTCCAGACCAATCTCACACTTTACAAGACGCTGATACTACACGTGCTGTTATTTGGCTCTGAAGCTTGGGCAAGCAGATGAGGCAGCTCTTGGGTTGTTTGAAAGAAAAATTCTCCGAAAGATCTATGGGCCGATCTGCGTCGACGGTGAATATCGGCGTCGAATGAACCACGAGCTTTACAATTTATACGTGGACATCGACGTAGTCAGTCGAATTGAGCTGCAGCTCCGTATTCGGCTAGGCCATGTTGTGCGAATGAATGAGAATGCCCCAGCTCAAAAGGCATATAAAAGCGAGCCTACTGATGGTTCCCGTAGAAGGGGAAGGCCACGAATCAGATGGAAAGACCAAGTAGAAAACAACATCTTGGAACGTGGCATTTCAAATTGGCGGAGATGCGCACAAGACCGGCGCGCTTAGAAATCTTTTTTAAGCTCGACTGTAACAAGCCAGCTAAGAAAGTTAGTACACGAGGCGTGGATATTTAAAATAATTTTTTTCAGCGACCTACATAAGGCGTGGATTTTAAAATATTTTTTTTCTTAATTTTTTCTTTTCAAAATCCACTTCTTCTTAAATGGTCTTTAAAAATTACATTTCATTCCCCCTTCTTCTCCCTCTGCTTGAAGTAATCTCCCCTGTGCCTTCTAAATAAACTATTTTACCGCACCAAATTAACACTAAACTTCAATAATAAAAAAATCATAAACCTCTGCACAAGATCAAAGTTTTTATTTCATTTTTTAGAAAGAAGGCCTAAACCACAAATACAACAAGACATTCATCGCTGGCAAGAAAAGTAAAAAAATAACATCAACTTAAGTAATTTTTAAATAATCCCAAGTGTCATATTTGTAAAACATAAAATTGACACAAAGAAAAATACACAGACGCACACCCAAACACACATACACACTAACACATATACACGCATGGACATAAAACTTTATAGTCACACGCATAAACACACTTTGCACACTCACACACACCATGGTCATGAAATAAATATATAACACAAAATATATTAAAGGAATAAAAACAGGACATTTTGTGGTGGCTGAGAAGATGAGGGGATACCCTACAGAAGATATCAGAATGGGTGGAAATGCTTTGAAGAATCAGTTTCTAAAAGACCTCCAAGGCGTGGATTTATTAAAGATGAATTTTCCAAAGGACCTCCAAGGCGTGGATTTATTAAAGAATAATATTTTAAAGGACCTTCAGGTGTGGATTTATTAAAAAATAATTTTTTCAAGGACCTTCAGGTGTAGATTTTTATGAAGAAGATTTTTCTAAAGGACCTCCAGGCGTGGATTTATTAAAGAAGAATTTTTTACGGACCTCAGAGAAGTGGATTTATAAAAGAAGAATTTTTTAAGGACCTCCAAGGAGTGGATTTATAAAAAAAGAATTTTCTAAAGGACCTCCAAGGCGTGGTTTTAATAAAGAAGAATTTTTTAAAGGACCTCCAAGGCGTGGATTTATTAAAAGAAGAATTTTCTAAAGGAGATTTATTGAAGAAGAATTTTTTAAAGGACCTCCAAGGCGTGGATTTATTAAAAGAAGAATTTTTTAAAGGACCTCCAAGGCGTGGATTTATAAAAGAAGAATTTTTTAAAGTACCTCCAGGGTTGAATTTATTAAAGCAGAATTTTCTAAAGGACCTCCAAGGCGTGGATTTATTAAAGAAGAATTTTCTAAAGGACCTCCAGGCGTGGATTTATTAAAGAAGAATTTTCTAAAGGACCTCCAAGGTGTGGATTTATTAAAGATGAATTTTCTAAAGGGCCTCCAAAGCGTGGATTTAAAAAAGAAGAATTTTCTAAAGGACCTACAAGGCGTGGATTTATTAAAGAAGAATTTTCTAAAGGACCCCCAGGCGTGTAGTTATTGAAGAAGAATTTTCTAAAGGACCCCCAGGCGTGTAGTTATTAAAGATGAATTTTTTAAAGGACCTCCAAGGCGTGGATTTATAAAAGAAGAATTTTTGAAGGACCTCCTGGGTTGGATTTATTAAAGCAGAATTTTCTAAAGGACCTCCAGGCGTGTATTTATTAAAGAAGAATTTTCTAAAGGACATCCAGGCGTGGATTTATTAAAGAAGAATTTTTTAAAGGACATCCAGGCGTGGATTTATTAAAGAAGATTTTTGTAAAGGACCTCCAGTCGTGGCTTTATTAAAGCAGAATTTTCTAAAGGACCTCCAGGCGTGGATTTATTAAAGTAGAATTTTCTAAAGGACCTACAAGGCGTGGATTTATTAAAGAAGAATTTTCTAAAGGACCTCCAAGGTGTGGATTTATTAAAGAAGAATTTTCTAAAGGACCCCCAGGCGTGTAGTTATTAAAGAATAATTTTCTAAAGGACCTTCAGGCGTGGATTTATTAAAGAAGAACTTTTTAAAGGACCTCCAGGCGTAAATTCATTAAAGAAGAACTTTTTAAAGGACCTCCAGGCGTAAATTCATTAAAGAAGAACTTTTTAAAGGACCTCCAGGCGTAAATTCATTAAAGAAGAACTTTTTAAAGGACCTCCAGGCGTGGATTTATTACAGAATAATTTTCTAAAGGACCTCCAAGGCGTGGATTTATTAAAGAATAACTTTTTAAAGGACCTCCAGGCGTGGATTTATTACAGAATATTTTTCAAGGGCCAACTGAGGCGTGGATTTATTACAGAATAATTTTCAAGGGCCAACTGAGGCGTGGGTTTATTAAAGAAGAACTTTCTAAAGGACCTCCAGTGGCCGATTTATCAAAGAAGAACTTTCTAAAGGACCTCCAGTGGCGGATTTATCAAAGAAGAGCTTTCTAAAGGACCTCCAGTGGCGGATTTATCAAAGAAGA
>NW_026881858.1:0-36930 GCF_032173495.1 Musca vetustissima
CATTGTGTATATATCTCTACGGTCAATAACTAAAAAAGTATACGTAGATCAATAACCGTGGTACATTTGTACCCATCCAAAGATAACTCTGTAACCCATTAAAAAATTGGACTATCGTGAGGTTTTTTGTTTAAATAAGTCTATACGTATCTGATATAGATGTAGAAACTCAAAATTATAAATACATCAAAATAATATATATTTAAATCCATGCTTAAATGATAATCTATCTATATAAGATTTTTAGCTATTTTTTTATTGCGATCTTATTTAGGTGTTCCTCAACTCCTCTGCAAATTTTTGTGGTCCTAGACAACATACGGCCATCAGGGCCACTCGTGTAAGCCAGAAACTACCCTGGTTTTCCCTTGGTATACAGGGGCTAAAACAATTATTAATGCCAATTATTAACATTTTAGATATTGTGATTGGCGCATTTTTAATATTATTTAATACTTTAAAACGTTATTTAATGATAGTTTATATATGTACGCCAATTTAGGATTGTAATAAATCAGACTAATTCGATTATAGGCCCAATATGAAGAATAATTGGAAAATTACGGACAATAATCATTGTTTTTATCCCTGTATACCAAGGGAAAACAAGGGTAGTTCCTGGCTTACACGAATCGCCCTGATGACCCTATGTTGTCTAGGGCCACAACCTAGACAACACAGAGGGGTTGAGGAACACCTAAATAAGATCCCAATAAAAAAATAACTAAAAAAGCTTAACCCATTCGAAAGCTATAACCAATTTACTATGATTTTTAGATAGATTATCATTTAAACATGGATATATATATATATTATTTTAATGTATATATAATTTCGAGTTCCTACATCTAAATCAGATCCGTGTAGACTAATTTAAAACAAAAAACCTCGCGTTAGTCCAATTTTGAATGGGTACAAATGTACCACGGTTATTGATCTACGTAGGTAATAACATTAAAAATTTTTAAAAATTATATTTATGGAAAATATTTATAATTTTTTTCTTCGATTATGTGTGAAAATACCTCAAGAATGATTCCTCAAAATTTGATCCAAATACCTCCATTATTAAAAACTTTACAGCATTTTTATTCAAAAAAGGTACAATTGTACCCGGTTATTGACCGTAGGGATATATATATATATATTATTCGTCCGATTTTAAGTAAATTGTGCACTGAGGATCCACAGCTAGGCCGATTTACACAACGCACTGAAATTAATATAAATTAATATCTGGCAATTTTGCTTCAAATCAGTTCATAATTTCAACTTATTTATGTTAATTGTACACCAAATAATCAATAGGTGTCTAATTGATATTAAATTTTAAGCAGTGCAGCATACCGAATAGCTAGAGATGGGCAGTGGGTAAATACTCAAAGGGTAAATACCCGGTAAATTGGGTAAATACCCATTTGCGGGTACTTATTTGGGTATTTTCTATATTGAATCGACAATATAACACCTTACACCTTATTTTCGGATTTATGTTATTAAATCGATTTAGAATGGATAGTTTTACGAATCTTTAAAGACGTGGGTAAATATTGGGGTAAATACGCGAGTATTTACCCAAAAAGTGGGTATAAACTCATTAACTGCGGAACCACTTGACATAGGCGTCCAAAATTTTGCACACATGTTTTTAGTGTCAAAACAAATACAGAAATCCAACATGGTATCCCTGGGTCCAAGTTTTGATATAGCCCCCATATAACCATATCTCCAGATTTAAGGCATTTTTTGTCTATTAGACACATTTTACAACCAAATTGGCTGTAATTTGGCACAGAGTGTTCTTTTTGAGTACAAAATGTCCATGCAAAATTTTATGTTTGTAGGTCCACGTTTACTGGTAGCCCCCATACAAAGGTACCCCTATTTTGAGTATTTACCCAAAAATTGGGTATAAACTCATTAACTGCCGAACCACTTGACATAGGCGGCCAAAATTTTGCACACATGTTTTTAATGTCAAAGCAAATATAGAAATCCAACATGGGGTCCCTGGGTCCAAGTTTTGATATAGCCCCCATATAACCATACCACAGCTAGGCCGATTTACACAACGCACTGAAATAAATATAAATTAATATCTGGCAATTTTGCTTCAAATCAATTCATAATTTCAACTTATTTATGTTAATTGTACACCAAATAATCAATAGGTGTCTAATTGATATTAAATTTTAAGCAGTGCAGCATACCGAATAGCTAGAGATGGGCAGTGGGTAAATACTAAAGGGTAAATACCCGGTAAATTGGGAAAATACCCGGTAATATTGGGTAAACATCCATTTGCGGGTATTTATTTGGGTATTTACTATATTGAATCGCCAATACAATATCTTACACCCTATTTCCGGGATTCTATTATCAAAACGATTCAAAACGGATAGTTTTACGAAAATTTTATTTATGTAGGTTCACTTTACTGGTAGCCCCCATACAAAGGTACTTATTTTGAGTATTTACCCAAAAAGTGGGTATAAAATATTAACTGCCGAACCACTTGACATAGGTGTCCAAAATTTTGCACACATGTTTCTAGTGTCAAAACAAATACAGAGATCCAACATGGGGTCCCTGGGTCCAAGTTTTGATATAGCCCCCATATAACCATATCTCCAGATTTAAGGCATTTTTTGTCTATTAGACACATTTTACAACCAAATTGGCTGTAATTTGGCACAGAGTGTTCTTTTTGAGTACAAAATGTCCATGCAAAATTTTATGTTTGTTTTATGTAAAAGGTGCACCGAAGGGCCTATGTTAGTTCGATTTACACGAAATTTGGCAGAGGGTATTAAATTGAATATTGAGTGATAAAAAAAATATGTATGGAAATATGTATGCATCCAAAGTGGTGAAGGGTATGGAAAAGTCGGCCTCATCCTACTTTTGAACTTTCCTTACTGGTTTTTACATATGGCAATTTTTCGGCAAAATTGGGCTAAAATAGAAGAATAACCCCAACATTTTTTCTGAAATTTCTTGTATAAAATTAAAAAATAAATATGATGACATTATTTCTTCGAACCAAAAATAATATTTTTCCTCTATATATTGATTTGTTGTCGCTGTAATTTACAAACCGCTACACAGACTTGTGTGATTTTGATATCATTTGATTCATCGTGGTATTATGTCTTTGTGCATATGTTTGTAACAGGCAAAAATAATCGAGATCGACCCATGGTTCCTTTTGAGAATATGCATAGAATCACTTTCTGAGTCGATTTATGGATGACCGTCTGTCCGTCCATGTATTTTTGTTAAGAAAGTATAGGTCGCATTTATGATCCGATTTGGATCAAATTTGGCACATGTCACTTATTTGGCCCAAGGACGAACCCTATTGAAATTGGAGAAAATCGA
Source organism: Musca vetustissima (assembly GCF_032173495.1). Classification (NCBI taxonomy): domain Eukaryota; kingdom Metazoa; phylum Arthropoda; class Insecta; order Diptera; family Muscidae; genus Musca; species Musca vetustissima. The sequence continues at coordinate 3,382 of NW_026881858.1, forward strand.
TTCAGATTTAGATATAGCTCCCATATATAGTTTCGTCCGATTTAATGTAAATTGGGTACCAAAGACCTTATCTACCTTTCGATTTGAACTAGGTCTAGAATGATGTGTGCTAAGTTTCGTGAAAAATGATTCAGATTTGGATATAGCTCCCATATATAGCTACGTCCGATTTTAGGTAAATGGTGCATCAAAGTCCCTGAAACCCATTTGATTTGCACGAATTTTTGCACAGCGTATTGAATTAAGTCTGGAATGATGTGTGTAAAGTTTCGTGGAAATCGGTTCAGATTTAGATATAGCTCCCATATATAGTTTCGACCGACTTAAGGGATTTAAGGTCGATTTAGATTTAGATATAGCTCCCATGTATAGTTTCGCCCGATTTTAGGTAAATGGTGCACCACAGTCTCTGCTAATCATTTGATTGGCATGCATTTTGGTATAGCGTACTAAATTAAGTCTAGAATGATGTGTGCTAAGTTTCGTGAAAATCGGTTCAGATTTACATACATAGTTTCGTCCGATTTTAAGTAAATGGTATACCAAAGTCTCCGAAAATCATTCGATTGCACGAATTTTGGCATAGCGTATATATCTCTACGGTCAATAACCAAAAAAGTATACGTAGATCAATAACCGTGGTACATTTGTACCCATCCAAAGATAACTCTGTAACCCATTAAAAAATTGGACTATCGTGAGGTTTTTTGTTTTAAATAAGTCTATACGTATCTGATATAGATGTAGAAACTCAAAATTATAAATACATCAAAATAATATATATTTAAATCCATGCTTAAATGATAATCTATCTATATAAGATTTTTTAGCTATTTTTTTATTGCGATCTTATTTAGGTGTTCCTCAACTCCTCTGCAAATTTTTGTGGTCCTAGACAACATACGGCCATCAGGGCCACTCGTGTAAGCCAGAAACTACCCTGGTTTTCCCTTGGTATACAGGGGCTAAAACAATTATTAATGCCAATTATTAACATTTTAGATATTGTGATTGGCGCATTTTTAATATTATTTAATACTTTAAAACGTTATTTAATGATAGTTTATATATGTACGCCAATTTAGGATTGTAATAAATCAGACTAATTCGATTATAGGCCCAATATGAAGAATAATTGGAAAATTACGGACAATAATCATTGTTTTTATCCCTGTATACCAAGGGAAAACAAGGGTAGTTCCTGGCTTACACGAATCGCCCTGATGACCCTATGTTGTCTAGGGCCACAACCTAGACAACACAGAGGGGTTGAGGAACACCTAAATAAGATCCCAATAAAAAAATAACTAAAAAAGCTTAACCCATTCGAAAGCTATAACCAATTTACTATGATTTTTAGATAGATTATCATTTAAACATGGATTTAAATATATATTATTTTAATGTGTATATAATTTTGAGTTCCTACATCTAGATCAGATCCGTATAGACTAATTTAAAACAAAAAACCTCACGATAGTCCAATTTTTTAATGAGTTACAGAGCTATCTTTGGATGGGTACAAATGTACCACGGTTATTGATCTACGTAGGTAATAACATTAAAAATTTTTAAAAATTATATTTATGGAAAATATTTATAATTTTTTTCTTCGATTATGTGTGAAAATACCTCAAGAATGATTCCTCAAAATTTGATCCAAATACCTCCATTATTAAAAACTTTACAGCATTTTTATTCAAAAAAAGGTACAATTGTACCCGGTTATTGACCGTAGGGATATATATATATGTTTTCGTCCGATTTTAAGTAAATTGTACACCAGGCCGATTGACACACTGAAATTAATATAAATTAATATTTGGCAAGTTTGCTTCAAATCAGTTCATAATTTCAACTTATTTATGTTAATTGTACACCAAATAATCAATAGGTGTCTAATTGATATTAAATTTTAAGCAGTGCAGCATACCGAATAGCTAGAGATGGGCAGTGGGTAAATACTCAAAGGGTAAATACCCGGTAAATTGGGTAAATACCCATTTGCGGGTATTTATTTGGGTATTTACTATATTGAATCGGTAATACAATATCTTACACCCTATTTCCGGGTTTCTGTTATCAAATCGATTTAGAATGGATAGTTTTACGAAAATTTTATGTATGTAGGTCCACGTTTACTGGTAGCCCCCATACAAAGGTACCCCTATTTTGAGTATTTACCCAAAAAGTGGGTATAAACTCATTAACTGCCGAACCACTTGACATAGGTGTCCAAAATTTTGCACACATGTTTCTAGTGTCAAAACAAATACAGAAATCCAACATGGGGTCCCTGGGTCCAAGTTTTGATATAGCCCCCATATAACCATATCTCCAGATTTAAGGCATTTTTTGTCTATTAGACACATTTTACAACCAAATTGGCTGTAATTTGGCACAGAGTGTTCTTTTTGAGTACAAAATGTCCATGCAAAATTTTATGTTTGTAGGTCCACGTTTACTGGTAGCCCCCATACAAAGGTACCCCTATTTTGAGTATTTACCCAAAAATTGGGTATAAACTCATTAACTGCCGAACCACTTGACATAGGCGGCCAAAATTTTGCACACATGTTTTTAATGTCAAAGCAAATATAGAAATCCAACATGGGGTCCCTGGGTCCAAGTTTTGATATAGCCCCCATATAACCATACCACAGCTAGGCCGATTTACACAACGCACTGAAATAAATATAAATTAATATCTGGCAATTTTGCTTCAAATCAATTCATAATTTCAACTTATTTATGTTAATTGTACACCAAATAATCAATAGGTGTCTAATTGATATTAAATTTTAAGCAGTGCAGCATACCGAATAGCTAGAGATGGGCAGTGGGTAAATACTCAAAGGGTAAATACCCGGTAAATTGGGAAAATACCCGGTAAATTGGGTAAATACCCATTTGCGGGTATTTATTTGGGTATTTACTATATTGAATCGGTAATACAATATCTTACACCCTATTTCCGGGTTTCTGTTATCAAATCGATTTAGAATGGATAGTTTTACGAAAATTTTATGTATGTAGGTCCACGTTTACTGGTAGCCCCCATACAAAGGTACCCCTATTTTGAGTATTTACCCAAAAAGTGGGTATAAACTCATTAACTGCCGAACCACTTGACATAGGTGTCCAAAATTTTGCACACATGTTTCTAGTGTCAAAACAAATACAGAGATCCAACATGGGGTCCCTGGGTCCAAGTTTTGATATAGCCCCCATATAACCATATCTCCAGATTTAAGGCATTTTTTGTCTATTAGACACATTTTACAACCAAATTGGCTGTAATTTGGCACAGAGTGTTCTTTTTGAGTACAAAATGTCCATGCAAAATTTTATGTTTGTTTTATGTAAAAGGTGCACCGAAGGGCCTATGTTAGTTCGATTTACACGAAATTTGGCAGAGGGTATTAAATTGAATATTGAGTGATAAAAAAAATATGTATGGAAATATGTATGCATCCAAAGTGGTGAAGGGTATGGAAAAGTCGGCCTCATCCTACTTTTGAACTTTCCTTACTGGTTTTTACATATGGCAATTTTTCGGCAAAATTGGGCTAAAATAGAAGAATAACCCCAACATTTTTTCTGAAATTTCTTGTATAAAATTAAAAAATAAATATGATGACATTATTTCTTCGAACCAAAAATAATATTTTTCCTCTATATATTGATTTGTTGTCGCTGTAATTTACAAACCGCTACACAGACTTGTGTGATTTTGATATCATTTGATTCATCGTGGTATTATGTCTTTGTGCATATGTTTGTAACAGGCAAAAATAATCGAGATCGACCCATGGTTCCTTTTGAGAATATGCATAGAATCACTTTCTGAGTCGATTTATGGATGACCGTCTGTCCGTCCATGTATTTTTGTTAAGAAAGTATAGGTCGCATTTATGATCCGATTTGGATCAAATTTGGCACATGTCACTTATTTGGCCCAAGGACGAACCCTATTGAAATTGGAGAAAATCGATTCAGATTTAGATATAGCTCCCATATATAGTTTCGTCCGATTTAATGTAAATTGGGTACCAAAGACCTTATCTACCTTTCGATTTGAACTAGGTCTAGAATGATGTGTGCTAAGTTTCGTGAAAAATGATTCAGATTTGGATATAGCTCCCATATATAGCTACGTCCGATTTTAGGTAAATGGTGCATCAAAGTCCCTGAAACCCATTTGATTTGCACGAATTTTTGCACAGCGTATTGAATTAAGTCTGGAATGATGTGTGTAAAGTTTCGTGGAAATCGGTTCAGATTTAGATATAGCTCCCATATATAGTTTCGACCGACTTAAGGGATTTAAGGTCGATTTAGATTTAGATATAGCTCCCATGTATAGTTTCGCCCGATTTTAGGTAAATGGTGCACCACAGTCTCTGCTAATCATTTGATTGGCATGCATTTTGGTATAGCGTACTAAATTAAGTCTAGAATGATGTGTGCTAAGTTTCGTGAAAATCGGTTCAGATTTACATACATAGTTTCGTCCGATTTTAAGTAAATGGTATACCAAAGTCTCCGAAAATCATTCGATTGCACGAATTTTGGCATAGCGTATATATCTCTACGGTCAATAACCAAAAAAGTATACGTAGATCAATAACCGTGGTACATTTGTACCCATCCAAAGATAACTCTGTAACCCATTAAAAAATTGGACTATCGTGAGGTTTTTTGTTTTAAATAAGTCTATACGTATCTGATATAGATGTAGAAACTCAAAATTATAAATACATCAAAATAATATATATTTAAATCCATGCTTAAATGATAATCTATCTATATAAGATTTTTTAGCTATTTTTTTATTGCGATCTTATTTAGGTGTTCCTCAACTCCTCTGCAAATTTTTGTGGTCCTAGACAACATACGGCCATCAGGGCCACTCGTGTAAGCCAGAAACTACCCTGGTTTTCCCTTGGTATACAGGGGCTAAAACAATTATTAATGCCAATTATTAACATTTTAGATATTGTGATTGGCGCATTTTTAATATTATTTAATACTTTAAAACGTTATTTAATGATAGTTTATATATGTACGCCAATTTAGGATTGTAATAAATCAGACTAATTCGATTATAGGCCCAATATGAAGAATAATTGGAAAATTACGGACAATAATCATTGTTTTTATCCCTGTATACCAAGGGAAAACAAGGGTAGTTCCTGGCTTACACGAATCGCCCTGATGACCCTATGTTGTCTAGGGCCACAACCTAGACAACACAGAGGGGTTGAGGAACACCTAAATAAGATCCCAATAAAAAAATAACTAAAAAAGCTTAACCCATTCGAAAGCTATAACCAATTTACTATGATTTTTAGATAGATTATCATTTAAACATGGATTTAAATATATATTATTTTAATGTGTATATAATTTTGAGTTCCTACATCTAGATCAGATCCGTATAGACTAATTTAAAACAAAAAACCTCACGATAGTCCAATTTTTTAATGAGTTACAGAGCTATCTTTGGATGGGTACAAATGTACCACGGTTATTGATCTACGTAGGTAATAACATTAAAAATTTTTAAAAATTATATTTATGGAAAATATTTATAATTTTTTTCTTCGATTATGTGTGAAAATACCTCAAGAATGATTCCTCAAAATTTGATCCAAATACCTCCATTATTAAAAACTTTACAGCATTTTTATTCAAAAAAAGGTACAATTGTACCCGGTTATTGACCGTAGGGATATATATATATATATATTCGTCCGATTTTAAGTAAATTGTGCACTGAGGATCCACAGCTAGGCCGATTTACACAACGCACTGAAATTAATATAAATTAATATCTGGCAATTTTGCTTCAAATCAGTTCATAATTTCAACTTATTTATGTTAATTGTACACCAAATAATCAATAGGTGTCTAATTGATATTAAATTTTAAGCAGTGCAGCATACCGAATAGCTAGAGATGGGCAGTGGGTAAATACTCAAAGGGTAAATACCCGGTAAATTGGGTAAATACCCATTTGCGGGTATTTATTTGGGTATTTACTATATTGAATCGGTAATACAATATCTTACACCCTATTTCCGGGTTTCTGTTATCAAATCGATTTAGAATGGATAGTTTTACGAAAATTTTATGTATGTAGGTCCACGTTTACTGGTAGCCCCCATACAAAGGTACCCCTATTTTGAGTATTTACCCAAAAAGTGGGTATAAACTCATTAACTGCCGAACCACTTGACATAGGTGTCCAAAATTTTGCACACATGTTTCTAGTGTCAAAACAAATACAGAAATCCAACATGGGGTCCCTGGGTCCAAGTTTTGATATAGCCCCCATATAACCATATCTCCAGATTTAAGGCATTTTTTGTCTATTAGACACATTTTACAACCAAATTGGCTGTAATTTGGCACAGAGTGTTCTTTTTGAGTACAAAATGTCCATGCAAAATTTTATGTTTGTAGGTCCACGTTTACTGGTATCCCCCATACAAAGGTACCCCTATTTTGAGTATTTACCCAAAAATTGGGTATAAACTCATTAACTGCCGAACCACTTGACATAGGCGGCCAAAATTTTGCACACATGTTTTTAATGTCAAAGCAAATATAGAAATCCAACATGGGGTCCCTGGGTCCAAGTTTTGATATAGCCCCCATATAACCATACCTCCCGATTAGACACATTTTACGATAAAATTGGTTATAATTTGGCATAGTGAGATCACTTCTTTCACAAAATATTCACTCGAAATGTGGTTTTTACACAAATAGTTCATATATCAACATTATTTTCTGTATGGGGAATGGGATCTTAAAAACACACGTCAAGTGGTTCGGCTGATAAGGAGTTTATAAATACCCAAAATAAGAACCGTTATATAGAACAGAAAACGTGGGCCAGCGTAGACAATTGGTACTCATAGAGAACTCTCTGAGCCAAATTCCAGCTCAAATCGGATAATAGATCAAAATTACCTAAAATCGCGAGGTACGGTTATATGGGGGCTATATCAAAACTTGGACCCAGGGACCCCATTTTACATTTCTATATTTGTTTTGACACTTAAAACATGCAAGCAAAATGTTGCCCACCTATGTCAAGTGATTTGGCTGTTAATGAGTTTATACCCAATTTTTGGGTAAATACTCAAAAAAGGGGTACCTTTGTACATACATAAAATATTGCATGGACATTTTGTACTCAAGAAGAACACTCTGTGCCAAATTACAGCCAATGTGGTTGTAAAATGTGTCTAATAGACAGAAAATGCCTTAAATCGGGAGATATGGTTGTATGGGGGCTATATCAAAGCATGGACTCAGGGACCCCATGTTGGATTTCTATATTTGCTTTGACACTAGAAACATGTGTGCCCTATGTTGGCCGTCTATGTCAAGTGGTTCCGCAGTTAATGAGTTTATACCCAATTTTTGGGTAAATACTCAAAATAGGGGTACCTTTGTATGGGGGCTACCAGTAAACGTGGACCTACATACATAAAATTTTGCATGGACATTTTGTACTCAAAAAGAACACTCAGTGCCAAATTACAGCCAATTTGATTGTAAAATGTGTCTAATAGACAAAAAATGCCTTAAATCGGGAGATATGGTTATATGGGGGCTATATCAAAACTCCGACCCAGGGAGCTCATGTTGGATTTCTATATTTGTTTTGACACTAGAAACATGTGTGCAAAATTTTGGCCACCTATGTCAAGTGGTTCGGCATTAGAATTGCACGAATGTTGGCATAGCGTACTGAATTAAGTCGACAATGATGTGTTCTAAATCTCGGGAAAATCGGTTAAGATTTAGATATAGCTCCCATATATAGTTTCGCCCGATTTTAGGTAAATGGTGCACCAAAGACCACTAGCTAGGCCGATTGACACAACGTACTGAAGTTAATATAAATTGATTTCTGGCAAGTTTCCTTGAAATCGATTCAGATATAGATATAGCATAGCATATATAATTTCGACTTTTTCATGTTTGTTGTACGCCAAATAATCAATGGGCGTTTGATTGAGATTAAATTTTAAACAGTGCAGCATACCGAATAACGTGTGTCAAGTGTCAAGGGATTGACGTTAGTTGGTTTATATATAGAAAAAGATCACATATTTAAGTTCGTTCAATTGCATGTCAATTTTCCTTCGAAAAAGCGACGTCTTTTAGGATACCTATTCAACATATGCATCCCAAAGTGGGGAAGGGTATCATATAGTCGGCCCAGTCCGACTTTACTGCTTTCCTTACTGTTTTTAAATTAATTTTTAGGATGATACGTGTCATTAATTAATAATTTATTACTTTTTCTCATATTTCGCGGAGATGTGCAACTTTTTCGCGATGATTATTATATATTCATATTCTTTTTTTACGCAGGAAGAGATATATTGACGTTTGCTTAAGATTTTTTCCTTACGCCCAAAATTAAAACCTCCATATCTTTTGCGCGCATCAACCAAAAATTTAATCGCGAACGGTTTTGGAGTCAGAACATTTTTCTCTATATGTGTACCAAAAATCATTGATGTACTACGAAAACAAAAAAGTCGATTTTTTGAAAATGAAATATTAAAAAATTGGCAAAATTGCCCATATATACATATGTATGTATATTTAAACATACACGAGTAAATATAGTTCATTGCATTTTTAAAGACATTCCAAATAAATTGTTAAGTATTTTTGCAATCCACTTTTTCAATATTGTTCATATTGAGTGGAAAACATGATATGTCGATAGCAAAATACATATATTACACACTTAAAAAAGAAGTTATGTCAGTGTTAAATATGTATGTGTTTTTAACGAAATATATAAAAATACTAAAAAAGCAGCGCATTTCTGCGTATTTAAGTGGAAATAAAGAGATGGAAAGAATTTTTATTTTATTTTTGGAAAATTGTATTAAAATTAAAATACTTAGAATTTCGGTAACTGTAATGTAGCATCACTTTAATTGACATTTAAATCAACCATGACTATCTCATTTATAAAAAAAAAATGCAGTGATGATAGATTTTTTTAGTTTTCAGTATTGAGATTAATTCTATAAACAAAGTGAGAAAAGTTAAAATAAAATATATTTGTTTATAAACTAAATATCAATAATAAGAACTCATAAGAAATTCTGCAAGAAAAAATTAGAATATTCAAAACGACAGATCCAAAACGGCGATCAAGTTTTTATTCGCTCCACCACAGGGTGGAGTGTAAGTGAAATATGCTATATCATCTGATCATCACCGAAAATTATACGCGTTGTCATAGATTATAACCGGAACTTCATGTAAAATTTCATAGCGATCAGCGCTTTACGGCCTTTCATGTGGTAATGGCAATACTAAACTATATCAAAATGGATAGACCCCAGAAAATATTTACGTATAACTCCCACATTTTTGTTCATATATCAGAATAATTGGTATCAATTGAAAAGTCAATCACTGATTTAGGATATGCTCCGGTCTATATGCTTTAGGAGGAAATATATACGTCATATAATGCGAATTTTGTAATTTTTCACATAAATAATTTTGGTCCATTTCATTCCCTAAGTTTAACCGGCCATTACCAAAAACCATAGGGGTCTTATTTGACCAGAAGCGGTCCTATTCGTTTGAAAAACGTGGCCAAAATTCCCAGAACAATTGTGGGAATGTTTATAAAGGAGTCTACCCCGCAACTTAAGTCAATATTGATAATTTTTGGCACGAATAATACTCTATTACAAAACCAGTAAGGAAAGTTGTAAAGTCGAACTGGGCCGACTATATGATACCCTTCACCACTATATGTATCCTAACAATTTCATGCCATGTCAACCTATGCTACATTTAATTTCAATCAGATTTAAGGAAATCGATTTATAGCAAACATGATAAACGCGATTCAGTATGCCGCACTGTTAAAAATATAATCTCAATCAGACACCCTTTCGAAATATATATGGTAAATCGGACCTAAAATCGGACTAAAATATATATGTGGGACCTATATCTAAATCCTAACCGATATTCTCGAAACTTAACACACCTCATTCTAGAATCAATTTAATACGGTATGCCAAATATGGTGGGAATCGAAAGATATATAGGGATTTTGGTGCAACATTTACATTAAACCGGAAGAAAATATATGTGGGCTATATTAAAATCTGAACCGAATTTCAGGTTCATCATCAGCCATCATTCAACATTATATACTTAATTTAGTTCGCCATGCAAATTTCGAGAAATCGAAAGGTATATAGGGGCTTTGGTACTTCATTTACATTAAATTGGACGAAAATATATTTTCTCTAAACTTAAACACATCATTCTAGGTTTAATTCAGTAATCTATGCTTAATTTCGTACAAATCGAGAGATATATAGGGACATTATTGCACCATTTACGTAAAATCGGACAAAAATATATATGGGAGCTATATCTAAATCTGAATCGAAAAAAACCAAATTACGAAGAATTTGGTTGAAAAACGCGTTCAAGAACCGAAAATTTTGGGGTACCCTTATATGGGGCTACCCGAAAATGGTATAATTTATAGTGGAGAGATTTGCTACCTAATAAGAACACGACGAACTAACTTACAGTCAATTCGGTCGAAAAATACGATCAGAACCCCCAACATACCAAAAATTTGGGTGTACCGTTGTATGGGGACTACCAGAAAAACTGGACCTATATTTATAATTTTTAGTGGAGTAATTTGGTACCCAATAATAACCCAATGTACACAGTTTCAGAGAATTCAGTTATAAAACGAGCCCAAGAACCCCACAATACCGAAAATTGAAGGTACCCTTATATTGGGGCTATTTATAATTTTTAGTAGGGATATTTGCTACCCAATAATGTACCAAATTTCAGCGAATTCGGTCGAAAACTGCGATCAAAACCTCCAAAATACCGCAAAATCGGAGGTACCCTTATATGGGGGCTATCCGAAAATATGGACCCATATTTAAAATTTTTAGTGGAGAGATTTGCTACCCAATAAGAACTCAAAGTACCAAATTTTAGCGAATTCAGTCAAAAAACGCGCTCAAGAACCTCAAAATACAGAAAATTTGGGGGTTCCCTTATATGGGAGCTATGCCTAAACGTGGACCGATTTTCTCCATTTCAATTTCAATAGGGTTCGTCCTTGGTCCAATTAAGTGGCCTGTGCCAAATTGCATCCAAATCGGATCATAAATGCGACCTGCACTTTGTTAACAAAAATACATGGACGGACGGACAGACGGACATGCGTAAATCGACTCAGAAGGAGATTCTATGCAAATTCTCAAAAGAAACCATATGTCTATCTCGATTATTTTTGCCTTACGAAAGTTCTGAAATTAGGGGGCTTCCTTTAAGTGAAGGCTACCATAAATAATGGACCAAACATTTGTTTCAAGATGAATTGTACACAGTGATAACCTAAAATACCAAATCAGTCAAGTTGGTTTAATGTGAGATTAATAGCTTCCAATTTTATTATTCCATGTGGATTGGTTTAAGTCGGATCAGTTATAGATATGCGTTGAATCGGCATATCTATTACTGAAGTTTAGAATAAGAATCTTAGAAACATAGATTCTACATATAAAAATTTAAAGAATAGAGACTTTAAAAGTGGCAATTATCAAAATACCGGGTAATTCCAAATAACACCTCTTGTGTAAACCAATTGGAACTATCTCATTAGTGACACAGCTGCCTTTATTTTATTCCTATTTGATTCGCACTCCAACGGGAAATTCTCATGTTTTAAAACTAAAATAAACCAGTAAGGAAAGTAGTAAAGTCCGACTGGGACGACTATATCATACCCTTCACCACTTTGGATATGCAGTGAACTTTCGATAATGTGAAACGACGTTAAAGTATTGAAATAAATCAGGGAATTATCGGTAAAAAAGCTGGTCGAATGTGAAATGTGAACAAATTCAAAAATATAATATTGACCACTCCGATGTTAATTAGTTCATGTTATCGAGAGATCACTGTATTCTACATATTTATCCTAACAGACGTCGACTTTTCGAAGGAACTTTAACATTAAATTGAACGAACTTAAATATGTGATATTTATCTATATGTGAACCGACATGCCACACCGAACCAGTAGTAGGCTTTGCCAAATTCGTACAAATCGAAAGATATATAGGAACTTTGATGCACCATTTGCATTAAATCGGACGAATATATTTATCGTCCAAATTGTAAGATATATAGGGACTTTAGTGCACCCTTTACATAAAATCGGAGGAAAATATATACGGTGATATATCTAAATCTGGACCGATTTTCCCCAAATAATGGAGCTGTGCCAAATTTCATTGAATTCGAGTCACAAACGCGACCTGTACTTTGTTTACAATTTAACATGGACAGATAGACAGACGCACATGCATAAATAGACTCAGAAAGTGATTCTATGTATATTCTCAAAAGGAACCATGTGCCTATCTCGTTTCCCTTTGCATGTAACAAACATATGCACAAATAAATAATACCCTGTACCACAGTGTTATATTAATAATAACATTGCTCTAATTAAAACTTCTATTTAAAATAAACACAAATAATATTTTTGTTTTTCCAAAAACATTGTGTATTAAAACAACAAAAAAGTACACCCAAAAAATATTATTTCAACACCTAACTATAATTATAATTAAATGTTCTCATATAGAAATGAATCTATTTGAAAATAGTGTTCCCTCAGCACATATTCAATTTTGTGCTGACAGGATTACGGTGGGAAAATATATGTATGTCTGTGGTGGTGGTGGTGGTGGTAGTATGTGAAATGTTTCATCATCATTGCATTTCGTGTTTATATGCAAACGCAGCTGAGTCTCATATTCACATCATAAATCATTTATATATCTGTATACGAGTAAATCAAAGTTTTCTATGTACATGCAATAAAACATAAAATGAAGTTTTTTTGGTGAAATGAAAAACAAACGTGAACAAACACACACACACACTAAGTAATTTTCACCTTCACCATTCATTCGTAAATGAGGTATGGCGAGATTGAATTATATCTGCATAATTAGCTGACTGTTCATTTGCATCACCAACCTGCCATAATGCCAGCTGCAAACGTTGAAATCTTTTCAACAACCAATTTTTTTGCTCCATTGACCAATTTGCCTTTACCGAATGATTTTGAATACGATTACCAAGCAGAATTCTATCGTATTTCGATTTTTTGTTTTCGATACAATGAATGTTTGATGGTTGATAGTTCATTACCATATCAAGGTACTTTAATGAAAATTTTTTGTAGACTAAACTTTTTAAGGCTGATTAGGTTTTGATTGGTGTTAACATAAAATCATTTACAGTGTCAAATATTTCAATTTTTGAATAAATTCGTCATGACTTCAGAAAGCTCTCGACTCGTCCATTTCCAAATATGTTCTATGACATTCCGAATTATTTGCGGGTATGAAATTTCTTCGCGAAAAATTTTTAATATAGGTAGAAATTGTATGTGGTTTGATAGTCCTAGGCGAATTTTTCAAAAAAGAAAATAGCTGTAGTGTGGCATTTTGGATTCTTTGCGGATGAGTAACAACCTTGTAGAACATATACAAAACCGTTTCATGATTTGATATAACTCCCACATAGAGGTCCCAACACCTGCCTGTATGCCTAATTTTAGTACCTATAATTTTTTCTATATATAGGTTATTAGTTCATTTTCTCAGAAAAACAAAATCTCTTCTGGGTCCATATTTTGTATATGGTCATTCGTTAAGGCTCCAGTTCGATATAAAGTATTGTGTATGCTCACCTCATGGTAGAGGGTATAAATAGTTACATGCGGGCAAACATACAAAATGTTTATGTGTAACGTGTTATTATATGAATCTCGAACATACATACGTACGATTAACAGTGCTTCCAACAAGCACTGTTAAACATACGAAAGCAAAATGAAGAGTATAATGGTAATTATACCACATGCATTAGTTATGCCTTCCATCCACCAACCAATGAATTGTCAACACACACACAAACACCTACATACATTCTACATATGAATGTGAATATTTACTTAAAAGGCTTCTAATGTAATTGCGGGAAAGTCAAATAATTAGATATGCAATAAGAACACTACTAATGTTTTCTTAGCAACACTTCAATATTCTAAATGTGTAGTCGTATATGTTTGAAACGAATTAGGTAACGTATATTTAACATTAATGAATATTCCTTCTTGTCAAATGATGTAAATAAAACATAGTATTATTATAAAACTTTGTGTAAAGGAAACAACTATAAGGGAAGAACATAACAGAACATTCAGGGCAATAAGACTGAGGGATGGTACTCAACCATGGCATAATTATGGAAGGTAGTCTCATTTGGGAAATTTATAATGGCAACCCTTTTTAATTTTGATTCATATATCAATTTCAAATAAAATGAAAAATAAATTCCATAAAATTTCACCTAAGTCGATTGACATATTTTCAACAAATTCTAGATTTATATTTCCTTAAGCGGTACATTGTTCTCAAGATGTGAATATGGTTGTTACATATTATATTTATAGGTTATAGAGGCAGGGAACTTGAAAATATTAATAAATATTAATAATCTCTCAATATTTGCCACTGAACACAAGCTGTGCGTACATTTCAAAGGATGTTTTTATACCCTTCACCACACTGTGGTACAAGGTATTATGTCTTTGTGCATATGTTTGTAACAGGCAAAAGGAAACGAGACAGATACACGGTTCCTTTTGATAATATGCATAGAATCACTTCTTATGTCGATTTATGTAGGTCCGTCCGTCTGTCCATGTTAAATTGTACACCAAGTAAAGGTCACATTTTTGACTCTAATTGGATGAAATTTGGCACAGCTCATAAATTTGGTCCAAGGACGAACCCTATTAAAATTAGGAAAAATCGGTTCAGATTTAGATATAGCTCCTCTACATATTTTCGACCGATTTAAGGCTAATGGTGCACAAAGTCCTTATATATCTTTCGATTTGTACGAAATTTAGGATAGTGTACTGAATTGAGTCTGGAATTATGTGGGGTAAGTTTCGGAAAAATAGGTTCAGATTTCGATATAGCTCCCATATATATTTTCGTTCGATTTTAGTTAAATAGTGCAACAAAGTCCCTTTATACACAGCACAGCTCATTAATTTGGCCCAAGGACGAATCCTATTGAAATTAGCAATAATAGGTTCAGATTTAAATATAGCTCCTATAACATTTTCGACCGATTTAAGGTAAATTGTGCACCAAGTCCCAATATATCTTTCGATTTGTACGAAATTTAGGATAGTGTACTGAATTGAGTCTGGAATGATGTGGGGTAAGTTTCGGAAAAATCGGTTCAGATTTCGGTATAGCTCCCATATATATTTTCGTTCGATTTTAGGTAAATAGTGCATCAAAGTCCCTTTACATCCTTCGATTTGGACGAAATTTGGCATAGCGTAATGAATTGTGTCTAGAATGATGAGTAGTAAGTTTCGGGAAAATCGGTTCATATTTAGATATATGGGAAATAACAAAATTCTTTTAAAATTCCATTAAAAAAATTTGGAAAATTTTTTTTGCGAGCACATTCATGATTTTTGGTACATAGGTTAAGAAAAATATGCTTATTCGTAATATGTTCGCGTTCACAAATTCGGATGCTGCGCACAAAAGTTATAGCGATTTTAAATATTGTATTTAAAATATAAATTAAATTAAATCCTATTTGTCGTAATTCGCGAATTTCTTCACAAATGGTTAAACACATTTGTTTTCTTTGCATACTAGTGAAATCACATTGAAATACGGTTTAATAGTCGCGAAAAACAAATAGAAGCCTGAAGATATCTGCAAATAAAATAAATTAATGTTTTTATTAAATCGATATGTTTTTTGAATTTTCGATTTTTTTAGTATGGTTAAGGGAATACGGTTTTGCCTTAATCTTCTAAAATATGCGACGCTTGCTTCTTCAAATTCTTTTAGATGATTGTTAAATATCGGTATATCCATCTGATAACAGTTTCGACTGTAAAAATGTGCTGCTCGATGCACTTTACTATGCAAAAACTCTAACAATGGCTAAAAATCACGCAACGTGCATACGACTTTTATGCGCATCCGATTTCAGTAATCTCCTATGAAAATACACAAAAGGACACCTATTTTAAAAGGATCGGTCAAGAACCGCGGATGTGCCTCCACAATCGATTTTGCATAAAATACGCATATTATTCGCGTATCGATATATTTTTGACCTATTTTCACACAGATTCGCGAATATGATAACACAAGAATGAATGCATGTGAAATCAATTCGAAGAAAAACGCGATTACATACGCGAATTTGTCAAAATAAGTTTTTGCAGTTTTTCCCACATTCAAGGTACCTATATCCCCGTTTTATAGGGCGGAATTGAACATGGATGGGCTCATTAGATCCGGCACGTAAAAAAACTAAAACCACGCGGGGTTCCACGGAATTTGAATGGACTTTCTTAATTTTAGACTCAAAAAATATTTTTTTTATAAAAATTTATGCACCAAATATTCGTATTTGGAACCCAATTGCAAAGAAGCTACGGTGAGCACATTCATGATATATACACTAAACGAAGCAAAATCACGAGTTCTACAATCCTATAATCAGTTTAGTCCATTATCTGGATGCACATCCTAATTATAAGAAAATTTCAAAAAACACCGAAAATCCGGCTTCAAAATGTCAGCATAGATTATATCTAAATCATACATTAGAACCATATTGTCCATGGGGTATTCTGCAACTTAGTCACTGATCACATGTGCGTGCGTCGTGTAGTTTAGCCACAAATCAGGAAGGAACACAAAAAACTCGTTGGCTTCAACACATTTTCACCCATATTTTTACATTACCACCATCACAGCTTACACGCAACTTATTATTTATTACCAATATTTTAAGATTTTGACAAGAACACTTCATTTTATAGAAATGAATTTAAATTATATGCAATATGTTTATATTTCGCGAGTTATAAGCTTGCAACCTCAGTTTCACGGAATTTAAAAGGTTTTTGTAATTTCCCATATACTTTCGTCCGATTTTATGTATATGGTCCACCAAAGTCCCAATATAATTTTCGATTTGCACGGAATTTTGGTATAGCGTCTAGAGTAATGTGTATTAAGTTTCGGAAAAATCGGTTCAGATTTCGATATAGCTCCCACATATGCATACATATTTGTCCGATTTTACATAAATGGTGCACTAAACTACTAATGTTTGTCCGATTAACACGAAATTTTGCACAAAATATCAAATTGTGACTGGAATGGTGTTTTTGCGTTTTGTTGAAATTGGCACAGATGCAGCCATAGCTTCCATATGTATCTCGAACGGGTGTCTGATTGAAATTAAATTTTCAACAGTGCGACGTGCCGAATAGCGTGTATCAATTTGGCTATAAATCGTTTTCCAGAAATTTGTCCCAAGGTACGCAGACGACTCTAAATCTACCCGAATGAAATTACATTTTTCATAGGTTACAGAAAGACATGAGTATGTTCCTTCGATACATATGAACATATGTACAATATACCCAATGTGGTGAAGGGTATCATATAGTCGGCCCAGTTTGACTTTACTACTTTCCTTACTCTTTTCATTTAAAATTTGAAAACTGTATGTTGTCAAAAGTAAAGTTAAGAAAAAACAGGAAACATATGACTGCATGAGACTACCTTGTATAACTATGACCTGGGACTCGACCTATCGCTTGGAAAAAACTGATGGTATTTGCGATTGTATTCATTTTGATGTGATATTTAACAAGGCTCCTCAGACCTACTTTGATTGGGCTTTTCCTTTAGTAAGCATATGAAAACCTCAGAAGGAAACATTTGACATTTGGCAACCCTATTATACTTGAAGAAATGGCTTCATACTATGTTTTTCTCATTGCTTAATTTTGTTTTCCGTTTGTATATTAAAATTCAAACAAGGGCTTATTATTTTTTGTAGGGAGATTTAATATCAAATATGAAAACAAAAATCAAATTATTACGACGGGTTTAAAGATGAGCTATATAGGTCCACATTGAAGAATATATTTCGATTTGCGGCATTTGAAATGTTTTTCGTCAAAGATGTTATGGTCACCTAAATACCGATTTCGGTATTTCTTACCAGAGGAAATTAGTAATGTTGCCCTATAAATTGCAGTATATTAAGATTTTAGGTATATGATGCACCCTACCATGCGTTATCAATATCGGTCCACGTTTGGCGGTTTCGAGATTTTATTACAAATTCCTATTAAATGTGAATTGTGCATTGCATTGTGGTCCACTCATTCGTTCAATAAGATATACAGTGTCGGTCACGTAATTAGCACACATCTTAGCACACATCTGATTCACCCTCGAATCGTTTGTATAAAAATAAAGATGCGAATGGCCCAGAATAGAATAACTATAGATCGATAAATATTTATAAAAATAAACAAAAATTCGAAATAAAAATTCAAAAGTTGGAAATTCACTTGAAGGACACCTTGGACTACGAGGAAGAAAACCAGTATATTTTTGCATTATGTGAGGAAATATCAATTTCTAATGACATTTGACATATCAAATCAATTGTTTGAGTAGAACAAAGAAGAATTTTATCGAAAAAATATCAGTCTAAACTAAATGACCATGGATATAGGGATAGGGGTATGTTGACCATGGATATAGGGGTAAGGTTGCCAATTTAAATAGATTTTACAAAAAAATTTTAAACTTTTTCTTCTGAAAATGATTTTTCAGACTTACTTTGTTAACAAGACGTATATACTGTTTAATATCACCGATATTTAATTTAAAAATTCCGAGATGTGCTAATTACGTGTCCCTCTCATATTTGACTTGTTTCTCACATTCAATAGATCAAGTGCAGTACACATAAGCGTTAAAAAAACTATTTAAAAATATTCCAAACGATTCGATGGTTAATCAAAACACTTTTCGTTTCAGATGTGTGCTACTGACGTGACCGGCATTGTATATATCGCCGATGTTATGATCCGTCCCATTGTTTATATCAATACAAAAGTGGCCGCAACTTAGATATCATTGGAAAACAATATTTGCTTAGGTTTACTTATGTAAATAACCCACTCATTTTAGAAAACAACGAATGTTTTAGCCAAAGATCGGCCCAACCGAACTTTTTATACCCTCTACCATAGCATGAAGGGTATATTAGTTTTGTTTCATCGAAATATTTATTTCCGACACTCTAAAGTATATGGGCAATATTGCCAATTTTTTAATATTCCATTTTCAAAAAATCACCTTTTTTGTTTTTGTGGCACATCAATGATTTTCGGTACACATATAGAGAAAAATGTTCTGACTCCGAAACCGTTCGCGATCAAATTTTTGGTTGATGTGCGCAAAAGTTATCGAGGTTTTAATTTTGGGCATAAGAAAAAAATCTTAAAATTACGCCGTTTATTATATTGACCATAAAATAAGAATATGAATATATTATAATAATCGCGATAAAGTTGCACATCTTCGCGAAATATGAGAAAAATAAAAAATATAGCAGATAACATCAATATTTTCATTATATTAACGACATACACACATCTAAAAATTAATGTATACAAGAAATTTCAGAAAAAAATGTTGGGGTTATTCTGCTATTTTACCCGAATTTCGTGGAAAAATTGACATATATAATAATAATCACTTTTTGTGTATAAGTATACGCCTTGCGGATTATATCAAGACCCTTCCGATAAATCTTAGAATTCTATAAATAGGAATAAATCTTAAAATAAAATAATATTATGAAATATACATTTTAAATTGCGTGTAAATCGCGTAATTCTCAAAATCATTTGATGCGCATGCGGTTTCCAGGAAGTACTGAAGTTTATCTTTTAATCCATATATATTTTGCGAAATTTCATTTGACGGCTAAAATGTGCCGCACGTTACATTGAAGCACCCAAAAAATCGTAAAACGCTAATAATTTCCGAAAACTCCATATGGCATTAACGCGCATCCGATTTCGGTGTGCACCCTAAAAAAATACATCGATCTATACCGATTTCAATGTGGTCCATTAAGAACCATGGATGTGCCAGCTCAAACTATTTTTGAGATAAATTGGGTACATCTCTCTTTCGGCTGAAGTTTTTAAAGTTCTCTTTTTGAAAAAGATCAAAATCCGTATCAGTGGGTCGATTCACTATCAAAATTAAACAATTCTCAAATCGATAAAATATTATAACGACAAAATAAACTATATTTTAATTCTATAACAGTTTTTTAACAACAATTGTTAAAAATGTTGTTAATAAACAACACCAAAAAATTCGAAGTTAGCTTATCGACAAATATTCTTCAATATTGAACATGCCTTGTTTTGTTCAAAATTTGTATGTATGTTGTTTTCAAAATGTTCTAAATTAAAAGCTTTTTGAAAGTTTATTGACAATTTGTCTACATTTTTACAGAATAACATGTTCGTTACTGCAAACGATTTTATGTGTAGACAAAATTGTCGATTGTCGGATCGTTATAAGTTACTGAATCGACCTACAGGTCATTTATTGAAGTGGAAATGATCCACAAAAAAAAAAATTCCTAAATTCGTGTTTTTGGAAGGCCAGTTCCCGCCGTTCTAATTGATGGATTTTCACGAAGAAGATTTTATATCATCCGAAACGTAAAAAACTTTACTGATCGCGGGTACCCGTATCATTCAGTTGACAGAAATACAAATTTGACCCGAAAAATATGTTTTTTTTTTTTGGAAATTTGATCGCACAAAATTTTCACTTTCGGATGAGTATTACTCTGAAGCTGTGCATACAACATACACGAAATATATATCAAATTACGCAGATTCGCGACAACAATAATCTTATAATCGATTTTTAGAAATTCCTGTTTGCGTATTAAAGTTAGAAGTAAAATTAAAAAACACTCAATATCGAGCTTCATAATGTCGGCATCATTTAACGGTATATGTAGCTAAAATTTTGAAAAATGATACATAAAGGGCGTAGTCCCCATTTTGTTGGCTTCTAGTTTTACTTTGACACGAAGACCGTGAAATGAGTGGCTTAATCACAAATCGATAGAGAACATAAAAAAAACTGGTTCGCCTCAACATGTTTTTACACATTTTTTTACATTAAAGTAGACATAGCTTCCACCAGAATAAAGTTTGGAGGTCAATATCATGAGCAGTTTGCAACGACAGATCAATTAACCCAAAACTGTTCCCTTTTATTCATATACTTAAGTAATTCCCGAGTTATAAGGGGGTGAACCTCCGCTTCAACTATGTTAAAAAATTGGCAATATTGCCCACACAGAAAAAAAAATTGTAACCATTTGATAAAAAAATTCAAAAATCCAATTAAAATTTGATTGATTTTTCGCCGATAAAAATAATGTTCATATTTACAATCGCCGATAAAAAAAAATTGTAATCCCATTCGAAAATATTTTGATAAAGCAATTCTCATATATACTAAAAATTTTGTTGAATTTTATTTTGTTAATCGATAAAATATTTTTCATATTGACAATCTTATTTATCAAATTATTATTATTATTTCAAATTAAATTTCTTGTAGTACGATACAAAACCTTTTAAACAGCAATTGCCGATTTTTACCCTTATTATTACAGCTCTCCCACAAAACTACCTCCAAATTTTCAGTATTTTAACGGCTTTAAACTAAATGTGTAGCTCTATACCGAATAAAAACTTATATTTGTTATCCATCTTTTACAATCTATTCAACAAAGTACTTTGTAATAACGTAATAAAAAATAATATGGCATATTACAAAAAAAAAAAATATTAAAAATTGTCCAACAATTTAATAATTTTTTTGGTCAAACTCGTTTGTTGATGGTTTTTTTGTGAATTGTTGGTGTTTGATAAACATTTCCGACTACGTTTGAAATATGTTATCGACATCTTTTTGTCGAACGCTGATGAAGCTTTTAATCAAAATTTTCGGGGTGGCTTTTTTTCTGTGCATATACATTCTTGATCAGCCTAATATTAAATTAAGCATGTCCCAAACGAATGGAGATATATCGCCAAAATTTTGCATACAGTTGTCTGTTGTTTGCTGGCAGGCAGTAAACTTGGCACACGCTATTCGGTATGCCGTTCTTTTTAAAATTTAATCTCAATCAGACACCTATTGAATATTTGGTGTACAATAAACATAAATAAGTCGATATATATATTCATGCTACGATATATCTATATCTGAAGCGATTTGAAGCAAACTTGCCAGAGATTAATTTATGTTAATTTCAGTACGTTGTGTCAATCGGCCTAATCTAAACCGATTTCCAAGAAACTTAGCACACATCATTCTAGACCTAAAATTTCGTACAAATCGAAAAATATATAGGGACTTTGGTGCACCATTTACCTAAAATCGGGCGAAACTATATATGGGAGCTACATCTAAATCTGAACCGATTTTCACGAGACTTAACACACTTCATTATAGACCAAACACAGCCCACAAATTTCACACAAATTTCGTGCAAATCGAAAGGTATATATGGTCTTTGGTACCCCATGTATCTTAAATCGAACGAAAATATATATATGAGCTATATCTAAATCTGAATCGATTTTCCCAAACAAATGAGCTGTGCTAAATTTCATCCAATTTGGATCATAAATGCGACCTGTACTTTGTTTACAATTTAACTTGGACAGACGGACGGATGGACGGACATACATAAATCGACTCAGAACGTGATTCTATGCATATTCTCAAAAGGAACCATGGTCTATCTCGATTATTTTTGGCTGTTACAAACATATGCACAAAGACATAATATCCGGTACCACAGTGTGGTGAAGGGTATAAACAAAAGCCGGACGGGGCCGAATATATGATACCCTTCACCACAAATACATACAAGAGGTAGAATAGACACAGCATATTTGGAGGAATCGGATGAAATTAACTGTGAGTAGTACTGTGAGTAGATATTTGAACAAATTTGTTTTATTTAAATAAAACAACCCATACACATACTCATTTCAATCTGAAACTTATGAAAAATTGAATGTTAATCATTTGCATGAAATCGAACAAAAATGTATTAATGGGCCTATTTGAGCATCTATCATTTGGTGTGCTGCAACACAGTGCGCCATCCAAAATTTATCGCGTCACAAAATTCAATACACGTTATATTAGGTCTGATTTGGTTCGTTGTGCACTAATTCGTCCGATTATATGTAAATGGTGCACCAAATTCCCAATATTAGTCCGATTGAGACAAAATTTTGCCCAGGGTAAGTTAGTTCCAAATTAATGTATGCGAAGTTTTGTCGGAATCGGTTTAGATTTAGGTATAGCTCCCATATATAGTTTCGTCCGATTTTATAAAAATGGACCACCAAAAAGTTAAATTAAGGCCGATTAGCACAAAGTTTTGCACATCGTATTGAATTAGTTCCAAATTTATGTATGGACAGTTTTCTTGAAATCCTTGCATTTTAGGTATATAGTGTATATAGCGGCAATATTATTGATAAAATATTGGGGGATTTTTTGCTATACAACTTTAACCCAAATCATAATTAGAACCCAATATACCGAACTGCGTCCAATTCTAAATCTGGTTCATAATACTTAAGATATAGACTTTTGGGTGATACTGCTAATGCCGAAAATAGGTGCATCGTTATATTCCAAACATCATCAGATCGAGTTCTGATTCACTCCACTAACTCCCATAGGTGTATACTGAATTTATGCAACATGTCAGCAACAAGGCTCAATAGGTTTATAAGTTATTAGTGATTTCGATCACTGTGCAGCGTACCAAATTGGCGTAAATAAAACTTTTTCGATATCGGTTCAAATTTAGGTATAGTTCCCATATATAGTTCCGTTCGATTTGATGCAAAGGATACAGTAAACTGCCAATGTTTATCCAATCGCGTTGTACATTCTATAATTTGTGTTGGGTATTGTTGAAATTGGTTTATATTAACATACAGGGTTGCCCATATTAGACGGACCCATGTTTTTTTTTTAAATCAAAGAAAAAATAAAAATTTGGCGGTTGGCAATGTTAATCATTTAATTTGTTCCAAGTAGATATGTTTACATCAATTTTTGAATATGATATCTCTCAAATGGCCGCCTCTGGCATTGATGGCGTATTGTGCCCTTTTTGCTGCATTTTCCAACATTTCGGTCGGAATAGCGGCTATATCTTCACGAATGTTGTCCTTGAGCTCTTCTACGGTCCTTGGCTTGTTAACGTAAACCTTTGCCTTCAAATATCCCCACAAGAAGAAGTCAGGCGGCGTCAAATCGGGCGAACGCGGTGGACAGTCCAAATCAACACTTTTCGACATCAAACGGCCCGGAAACAAATTCTTCAGAAAATCGAATGTTATGCGACTTGTGTGCGGTGGAGCGCCGTCTTGTTGAAACCCGAACTGCCTCATACGCTCTCGACGAATAATTGGCATCACAAAATTGGTCATCATGTCGCGATGTTGATGGTAACAGCATGGCCATTTTCATTTTGGAAGAAAAACGGCCCAATGACCGTTTTCGCACTAACGCCGCACCAAACTGTGACTTTTTTGTCATGAAGAGGCACTTCTTAAATCTCCTGAGGATTTTCAGTGGCGTAAAAATTGCAATTTTGCTTATTTACGGTCCCATTCAATGTGAAATGAGCTTCATCGGACATGATAATGTTGTTCCAAAAATGCTCGTCATCGTCGGCCATTTCGATGACTCTTTGGGCCCATTCCAATCGGCGAGTCTTGTCCGCAGGCAACATTCTTTGCGTCAATTGAATTTTGTACGAGAACAAATGCAAATCAATGCGAATAATCCGCTGTAAAGTGGACTGAGCCATGCTCAACTGCTGAGAACGGCATTTTTGGGATGTTCTTGGGGACCTCTCAACACTGGCTCGTACGGCAGCGATATTCTCGGCCGATCGCCTTGGTCGACTTTTATATGACCACTTCGGATTAGAAAGAGCCTTACCAGTCGAAATTTTTATGTATAAACACTTAATGGTGTTCTTAGAAGACGCACTTCTCACATTTTTTAATGATTTAAAAGCACATTGAGTTTTCACAATTGACTTCTTCTGTTGAATGTAAATTTCAACTATTTCAGAGAGCTCGCGTGGCGCTTCAGACGAGGTATGACATTAAGCGATGTGACATCTCTGTCAAAAGTTCGAATATGGGCAACCCTGTATAGTTCCCATATATGTTTGCTTCCTCTGCATCAAATACCCAACCTTTTACAATTAAGAAGAAATTTAAGTTTGATTTAAATCTAGTGGTAATGTAAACGTAACTAAAACATATATAAATAATTTTTTTTTTCATCTATATATATATATATATATATATAAATGAATTTCTGTTTGTTTGTTAGTGTTTTTGTTTGATCAGTGTTAGCTATAGACTCCTAAACTACTGAACAGATTTTCATGAAATTTTCACAGAAAATTTTTTGAGTACATTTGTGGTAACATAGAGTACTTAATTTTTGGATAGGGGCAGGGGAACCAATAGCCCCCATAGAAATTGGTCCCTAATTTTGACCATGTTGAAAAAAAGGCAATGGTAACAAGTGAAAAACCGTTAAGTTCGGCCGGGCCGAACTTTGGATACATGGGTATCGGTCCACTCCTTCTGGTACCTCCCACATATGAATAAATATATGAAGATAATTATCAAACCTTATGTTCTAGTTTTATTCGTATCTTCCGCAGATGAACTGATTACAACAGAGTCTTAGAACCAAACCCAAACACGGAACAAATAATCTAACTATTTTAATGCAAAAAAGGGGGTTACATAGGGACGACCCCTAAAAGGGTCGACTATTAAAAATACCAGATTGCAGCGAATTCGGTTGAAAACGCGCTCAAGAACCCCAAAATACCGAAAATTGGGGGTACCCATATATGGGGGCTACCCGAAAAAATGGACCTATATTCATAATTTTTTGTGGAGAGATTTGGAACCTATTAAGAACTCAAAATATTAAATTACAGCCAATTCGGTGGGAAAATACGATCAAAAACCCCAAAACACTGAAAATTCGGAGGTACCATTTTATGGGGACTACCAAAAAAAAAGTGGACCTATATTTATATTTTTTGTGGGAACTACTATATCTTTCCATTAAGAACCCAATGTTACAAATTTCAGTGAATTCGGTTGAAAAACACGCTCAAGAACCCCAAAATAACGAAAATTGGGGGGTACCCTTATATGGCAGCTATGCCTAAACGTGGACCGATCCCATCTTCGAACTTGACCTGCCTGCAGTCAAAAGACAACCCTATGCAAAATTTCAGCAGCCTATCTCAATTCCTTCAGAAGATAGCGTGATTACAACAGACGGACATGGCTAGATCGTCATAGAATTTTACCCTGATCAAGAAAATATATACTTTATAGGGTCGGAAATTAATATTTCGATGAGTTACAAACGGAATGACAAAATTAATATACCCTCCATATTTATATATATATTTTGTTATTATTACCATTTTTATACCCTCCACCATGTATAAAAATGGTAATGATAACAAAATTTAGTAAACATACAAACCACAGATATACATTATTAAATGGTGATTATGCCTATTTACCAACAAACCACTTTTCTGTAGGAGTTGCCAATTCGAAATTTGTTTTTATGAAAATGATATCAGATCGAGTTGCACTAAACAAGAAGTGCAGGAAACAAATGTACTGTATGTCAAAATTAGGCAATTTACAAAGTGTGCTATGGTGTCCTATTGATTGTATTTGCTAATCATTTTCCATATAAAAATGTGTATAATTTTTTATGTTTTAAACCTTTTGAGCCCCGAACTTTTTTCCGTGACTATATAACTATTTTTCTGTATATAATTTAATGCAACTATCCTAAGTAGGTTATGAGCAAAATTTGACGTCGCTACATCCTTGCATTTGAACTGTATACACAAATCGGTACTGTACACATTTTGCACTCATCCATATATTGAACCAGTAAGGAAAGTAGTAAAGTTAAACTGGGCCGACTATATGGTACCCTTCACCACTTTGGATATATTCTACATATGTCTTCTAACATACTCCGCCTTTTCGAAAGAACATTGACATGGACCGATTTTTACGAAGCTTACCAGACATCATTCTAGACTCAATTCAGTACGCTATGCCAAACTTCGTGCAAATTTTATGCACCATTTACATATAGGAGCTATATCTAAATTTCATCCAAATCGGATTATAAATGCGACCCATACTTTGTTTACAATTTAACTCCAACAGACGGACAGACATACATAAAGGTTGCTTACTAATTAATTATAGCTATATGCTATTCAAATTTAAAGTTAATAAATTTAGCAGGGGCAGCGAAGTGCCACGGGTCCAGCTAGTTTTATATATTTTTATAACTTTCACACCCTTATACCCGTCAAATTATTACAGTTTGCTTTAATCTCCCTAAAAATAATGGAGATAAAAACCGAAAATGCTTGATGTTTCGCCCAAAACCATTTTGCTGTAGTCTAGTCAGTCTTAGAGGTTAAAAGAGGGTTTTAAAGAAAGAAAACGACAAATTATATTTGATTTCGTATTCTCCTTTAATTGATTCCCTTCAACCGCTTATAATTGCTTCTAATCTCAAAAATCTTCAGTTACTGTAGGACAAAATCGAATGTTAAAATTCATTTACTTATTGATTTAATTAATGCTCTTCCCCATGCCCCCCTTCTCGGACAATTTATTATTCTTTGGACTTAACACAATCCCTGGTTGTTTAGCATTATAATCTGTTTACTATTCATGAAGGCTATGTTGTTCTTCATGGAAAGTTTTTTTTCTGGTTTAACGTCTCTCATCTCTTTTCTAAACTTGTGCGTGACAACAACACTGATGGCAGACAATGTGGTCAGCTGGCTGCCTGACTTGCCTGGCAGAGAATACTGTACTCCGTTCTATGGCTCACTAAAGGTGTACAGAATTATTGAATAGTCATTTTAACGCTTGAACCTCAAGGAAAACTTAATTAATTAGCTATTCATGCATTTTTTAGACGTGTTGTGTTGTGGCAGCGTTGAACAAAAGCTTAATTGCTTCAAATCATTTATTGTCATTTCTTGTTTTGCTCTTCTTGATTCTATCCTTTTTTTCTCGTTAAAAGTGCGTGTGTTGCTGGCTTCCCTCTCATTTTAGTAGTTGTGATTTTTGTTGTCGTGTCGACATTGTCAATGTCTTTGTTTTAATTTTTGCAAACGAAGGGACTTTTACTGACTACACAACAAGTTGTTGTTGTAGTTGTTGAATCCCTTTTTACGTTTTTGTTTCACTTTGTTTCCGTTCTTTTATTGAGCACCGTTAGCTTATCCGCTTATAGTTTTAGACGATGTTCCTATCGTTGCTTTTAGGGCTGTCAATGATGTTGTTAGGTTTTGTCGTTCGTGTTGCTGCTTTTAGCCTTTCTTCGGCCCCATAGTTTTCAATAATGAGGAATTGCAGGAACTACAATGTAAACGGTTTGAAATTTATAGGCACAGTGGTTTCTTTCATATCGTCAGCTAAAATGCAAACAGGCGTAACTAACAAAAAAATTGAAAATTGACTTTTTGAATGAATATTGTGAAAGTCAATAAACTACATGTGTTGACAACGTTTTACACTTCTGCGGTCAAAAAGGGAGCTTCTATTAACAAAAAACAAAAAGACGTAACTACAAGTGGGTTTATTTGATAAATGCAAAAAGGCGTAACTAACAACAAATTCACGTTTTTACTTAATTGTTATGACTGCCATTAAACTAAATAACTAAATTTGTTAAAAAAATTATAGTCTATTATTCGTCATATGCAATATCACCCTGTCGGGCATACTTTTTTATTTCACATGACATGTTTATAGTTTTCATTCAAAATAGTTTTTTGCTTCTCCTACACAATTATGCTTTTGTTAGTTACGCCTTTTTACACTTTGCAATACCGACCACCTTCTATTGCTAACGTTTTTGTTAACCCTACGGTCAATAACCAAAAAATTATACGTAGATCAATAACCGTGGTACATTTGTACCCATCCAAAGATAGCTCTGTAATTCATTAAAAAATTGGACTATAGTGAGGTTTTGTGTTTTAAATTAGTCTATACGGATCTGATCTAGATGTAGGAACTCGAAATTATATATACATTAAAATAATATACATTTAAATCCATTCATAAATGATAATCTATCTAATCTTATCATATTTATGTGTTCCCCAACGCCTCTGCAAATTTTTGTGGCCCTAGACAACATGGGGCCATCAGGGCGACTCGTGCAAGTCAGAAACTACCTTGGTTTTCCTTTCTCACATACTGCAAAAATATTCTGGCTTTCCTCAATAAAGACTATCGAAGCGGAATCGTTCCTTTAGGTTAATTCCCATTTTTTGAGTTTTTTTTTAAATAATTATTTATTTTGAGAATTATTTATTAAATTGCTACTAATGCTAGCAAATTCTGGTGCATTCGGACTTTTATTTTCTTTAATAAAGTTGATTTTCTGAATGTTAGGTGTACTGTACAAATTTTTGGCAATTTTAATAGATTTTACAGATTTTTTTCAAAAAATGTTATCTGTTAATGATTTTATCGGTGCTTAGTATAATATTTTCAAAAAATGCAGTAAAGAAAACAATTACACAATGTTTTAATTATGTGGCCACTTCAATGCCGTTGTATTTTCGTAAAAACCGCTATTTATGGAAAAATTGCATGCAATAATTTTATATTTTCACACTAAATCTCTAAAGTGCAGTATATCGAAGTGCTCTGAATTAAAAAATTTTCAAAAATACCTTAAACGAATCAGGGGCTGATCATAAAATGTTTACCACAATAAATGTTTTAATTACGTGACCACCACTGTATATGGGACCTATATCTAAATCTGAACCAATTTCAATAAAACTTGGAACACTTTAAGCTATCATAACTTTAATACGTTGTGCAAAATTTCGTGCCCATCGGACTAAATTGACCATTTGCTAAAAATCGGACCAAAATATAAATGGGAGCTATATCTAAATCTGAACCGATTTCAATAAAACTTGGCACACCTGAAGCTACACCAACTTCAGTACGTTGTGCAAAATCGGACGAAAATATATATGGAAGTATATCTAAATCTGAACTGATTTTTCTCAATTTCAATAGGGTTCGTCCCGGACCCAAATAAATGAGCTTTGTTTACAATTTAACATGGACAGACAGACGGACGGACATACATAAATCGACTCAAAAAGAGATTCTATGCATATGGACAGACAGACGTTACAAACTAGTTTTGTTTTAAACTATAATTCTAAATTTCAAAATAATAGAATGGGCAACCTACTACAACATATTGTTGTAACATTGTTCCCATATAAATGTCCCGACCGATTAAAGGAATCTACATATTAGAAGATATGAAAAGTTAGATTTATGTTTAAGTTTAGTTGATATATTAAGGTATTTGCAATGTTATAGTCACAGGTTCAATACAAATAGGTAACATCCATTTTTATTTATTTTTTTTTTTTTTTTTTTTTGATATCAACTTATTGAATTTTGCACAGAAAATGGCATCGTATATTAGTTTTCTGTGCTACACATTTGGGGTATCGGATATATGAGAGGTGTTGTGTTTATAAGTTCAAAGGCGTTGACCAACGATTAGGCATATAACCACCATATAATGGTACCACCTTATTTGATATTTCCCGTGCCATAGCAACATTTTAAATACTTTAGAGAACAACGTGTCCTTATGGAACTATTACTATTCTTATTTTATATAACTAATATTTCTCTGGAAAAGCAATACTAATCGTGAAAATGTATTTAAACTAAAGATATGTTTTATATTCATTGAGTATTGCGTATTTATTAATGTGTTGTATATTAATAAAGTGATCTGTAATACAAAGGAAGTTTTCTGTTTTTAGAAATAAACAGTTACATACAGATAAATTACAGATGTATGGGCTTTACATTTGATTTCTCTCATTTTATGGTCGATTTTTAGCTCCAGGGCGATGTTACGCCTGCTAACATGCCAATCAAATTCGATCATTTATCGACATTTTCGACGATCGGCATAACGGATTTATTTCTCCGGACCTAATATTTAAAACCGTTGTCAGATTGGGACTAAATCTTGAAGAATGCATCCCACCGAATAGTGTGTATCAAGTTTCCTCTATTGTACGCAAGTTTGTCCCATTGTACGCAAACGACTCTAAAGTTGGTGTTTTGACTTAACAATAATAAAAATTCAACTAATGTAAAGTCGACGCATAAATACGTATGTGTCGTGTCACCATCGTAATTTATAATTTTCTTTGGCACCCAAACAAATATCTTAGATCTATGCCAAGAAATTTCGGCTTCGATTAAACATTAAGTTGGATTTTATTATATTTTTGTTTTTGCGAATTTACTATGGACCCAAACTTTCTTTTGTATTTATTTTTTTGTCTTGTTTTGTTCTTTCCTTATTTGCCGCACTTCCTTGTTTCCTTTCACACAATGCAATTAACGCCCATTTAAGTGCCTTTAGCTGCTTGCTTTCCTTGGCTTTTTGTTTTTTCCGCAATTTATGCTGTTTTGCCACTTCCTTAGTAACTTTGGCCGCATCCTTTTCGTTTTACTGTGTGTTTCTCTCCTCTTGCTGTTTATACCCTTCACCGCACTGTGGTACAGGGTATTATGTCTTTGTGCATATGTTTGTAACAGGCAAAAGGAAACGAGATAGACACTGAAATTTGGCATATGTCACTTATTCGGCCTAAGGACGAACCCTATTGAAATTGGGAAAAATCGGTTCAGATTTAGATATAGCTCCCATATATATATTTAACCGATTTAATGCAAACGGTCCCTATATATCTTTCGATTTGCACGAAATTTGGTACAGTCTAATCATTTAGGTCTAGAATGATGTCTGCCAAGTTTCATGAAAATCGGTCCAGATTTAGATATAGCTCCCATATATAGTTTCGTCCGATTTCATGTAAATGGTGCACCAAAGTCCACATATATCTTTCGATTTGCACGAAATTTCGTACAGCCTAATCATTTCGGTCTAGAATGATGTCTGCCAAGTTTCGTGAAAATCGGTCCAGATTTAGATATAGCTCCCATATATAGTTTCGTCCGATTTCATGTAAATGGTGCATCAAAAGTCCCTATATATCTTTCGATTTGCACCAATTTTGGCATAACGTACTGAATTGAGCCTAGAATTATGTCTGCCAAGTTTCGTGAAAATCGGTCCAGATTAAGATATAACACCCATATATAGTTTCGCCCGATTTCATGTAAATGGTGCACCAAAGTCCTTATATATTTTTCGATTTGCACGAAATTTGGCATAACGTACTGAATTGAGTCTAGAGTGATGTCTGCCAAGTTTTAAGAAAATCGGTTCAGATTTAGATATACCTCCCATATATAGTTTCGTCCGATTTCATGTAAATGGTTCCCCAAAGTCCCTATATGTCTTTCGATTGGCACGAAATTTGGCATATCGTACTGAATTAAGCCTAGAGTGATGTCTGCCAAGTTTCGAGAAAATCGATCTAAATTTAGATATAGCTTCCATGTATAGTTTCGTCCGATTTCATGTAAATTGTGCCCCAAAGTCCCTATATATCTTTCGATTTGCACGAAATTTGGCATAACGTACTGAATTGAGCCTAGAGTGATGTCTCTCTGTCTGTCTGATGTTCGTCCGATTTCATGTAAATGGTGCCCCAAAGTCCCTATATATCTTTCGATTTGCACGAAATTTGGCATAACGTATTGAATTGAGCCTAGAGTGATGTCTGCAACGTTTTGAGAAAATCGGTTCAGATTTAGATATAACTCCCATATATAGTTTCGTCCGATTTCATGTAAATGGTGCCCCAAAGTCCCTATATATCTTTCGATTTGCACGAAATTTGGCATATCGTACTGAATTAAGCCTAGAGTGATGTCTGCCAAGTTTTGAGAAAATCGGTTCAGATTTAGATATAGCTCCCATATATAGTTTCGTCCGATTTCATGTAAATGGTGCCCCAAAGTCCCTATATATCTTTCGATTTGCACGAAATTTGGCATATCGTACTGAATTAAGCCTAGAGTGATGTCTGCCTAGTTTCGAGAAAATCGGTCCAGATTTAGATATAGCTTCCATATATAGTTTCGTCCGATTTCATGTAAATGGTGCCACAAAGTACTTATATATCTTTCGATTTGCACGAAATTTGACAATTTGCTAAGTTTCGTGAAAATCATATATAGTTTCGTCCGATTTCATATAAATGGTGCACCAAAGTCCCTATATATCCTTCGATTTGCACGAAATTTGGCATAACGTACTGAATTGAGCCTAGAGTGATGTCTGCCAAGTTTCGAGAAAATCGGTCTATATAGCTCCCATATATATTTCA
>NW_026881859.1:0-36739 GCF_032173495.1 Musca vetustissima
GTAATACATGGTAGCGTATGATCAATATTTCCTTTGGTACATATACATATAATGCATACGCTTAAATGGCACTTGACTATATAAACACACAAAACAGGTAGCATACATCAAGCTACGTTAGACCGAGTTTGGCTGAAAGCTTTATACAATTTCATAAAAACAAGTTTCGAAAGGGCTAAGCTCAGTTTTATATGTATGCCATTCTTGAAAATGTATTTCAGTAAGGTCTTAAACATATTTGGAATCTGTACACAAAACATTTAAATTCATCCTATAAATTTAATTTATGTATTGAGAGATTAATTGTGATTCGAAAAGTACGACATAGTTCCTTTGCAATAACTCAAAAATTTGATGATGATTACTGTTGGCGTGATACCGATGAGAGGAGAAAAACCAATAAAGAATGAAAAACAAAATAAAACAAATTTGGTATTAGAATATGTATTTTCAAACTTTATTCGGTAAGTTAATGAGTTTCGAAAAGAAACAAAACTTTACCTTAAGGCGTGCGTGCGAGATCGAAAGCGAGATTGCAAGTTTTAGCAACGAGAGATTGCAAGTTTTAGCAACGAGAGTTAGAAAACAAGTTTTAGCAACGAAAGTTAGAATGCAAGTGTTTACTCTACGAAAGCGAAAAAGCAAGTGATGTTGCGATAGGCATGAAAGCAACAGCAAGGCCGTGATCAACAACTACGACCACAGCATTGAAAAGCGCCTCTCTGCATCCGAACTAAGCGAATGTGGCTTCCAGGAGATATAGTAGAAGAGAGCGAAACTCTCCCCTACAATCCGAACTAGGCGAATGAGGCTCCTGGAAGATATGCAGAGAAGATTTCCCCATTAGGCTCCGAAGAGCGGCCAATTAAAGTGATTAATTGTAATGCTGTAGAAGGGGAAACAATGTATCGAACATATACATTGCCGTACGCAATGTATCGAACATATACATTGCCGTACGCAATGTATCGAACTTAAACATTGCCGCCCACCTTGCCGCGCTAGCTGCGTGGCAACCGATATTAGATTAGTACGCGACTTAAACTATGGTTAGTAATTGCATTGAATTAAATGCATCGATAGGTATAGTAGTTCAGTATTATTGAGCAGGAGCGGATATAATTCAATTTGAGATTATTTATTTTTCGACTATTTTGACAAAAAGAATACACGATGAAGTTATTCTTTACTATTTACAACTAATTTAGTCTCTGGTCGACGAACA
The DNA here is from genome assembly GCF_032173495.1 of Musca vetustissima. Taxonomy (NCBI): domain Eukaryota; kingdom Metazoa; phylum Arthropoda; class Insecta; order Diptera; family Muscidae; genus Musca; species Musca vetustissima. Next base: position 1,226 of record NW_026881859.1, read on the forward strand.
ATTCCTTGTTGGACCTAAGTGATTGCTCATGACAGAGCACAACGAGTTATTGAAATTCATATTAGCGAAGTATATTTTGATTTTTTTCTATTGTGGGATTGAAGTAAATATTACAAATTTTAACTAGAGAAGTCTATTTATAAGACTATTTATAAGTCTATTTATCGACTATTATTGGATACTGTGGCGAACGAGGAATAGCGACTAGATAGATGGCCCGATGTTAGTTGAACAGTATGGAAAGGGATCTAGAAGTTAAGTAAGCCTCTGTGAACTAAGAAAGTAAACAAATTCTGTCATATAACAAACGCGACAACACAAAAACGAGAAAGAGATGCCAAAATGAAGCAGAACACAAAGGAGGAATGACTTCTAAGAAACTGCTTTAATTGAAAAGCAGACGAAGACATATACAAACCTTTGACGATACGACACGCTGAATTCGTAAACAACTTCATATCAAAGGTCTCGAGTAAGTTTTTCCCGAGAAAAGGCAGATATAGCTAGAGTACGGAGACGGCTGTTCTCAAGGAGACATGATTTAAAACGATGGATAACCAACGAAATACAATTTTAGAGAACCAAATATTCGATACAAAGGCTACGAAGTATATATGTATTTCCATCATGAAGGGAAATCACGTGAACGAATTCTGCAAGAAGGCAAACAAATTGGCAAGAAAACGCCACAATAAATGATTAACGTTCAATCTATGACCGCGATAGAGACTGAGAGCTTTTGGGAGGAGTGAACTGTTTGCATGCAAGGAAAGACTGATCTAGCAACGAAAATCTAGGTAAGCGAGAATTACGAAAATTAGATGAATTTTGATCGGACGCAACGACGATAATTCCTCTCACAGAACATTTCCGACGGCGAAGGATGCTTCAATTTGGGAACATATGGAAGTCCCCAAAGTCGGAGTAGTGTTCTGTGGCGAGATTCATCCTCAGCAAAATCCAACGCAGTCCTAAAGACCTGGACTGAGGACGAAGGCATAGGACCAGTCAGAATCCAGCCGAATATCGTGTTTTGGGCTAAAAGAGAACCCAAAACATTTCGTTGCGTCCCTTCCTTCAAGATCTGTGGATACAAATCTGCCCCTAACAACAAATCTACAGGTCTACAATTGAAGAGATGAGCATCGGCTAAAGGAAGATTGGGCAAGCAAGAAGTGAGATTAGAACTAAGGGGCACTGAAGGAAGATTTCCAGATATTTTTGGAAGAACGAAAGCATTTACATCAACAAATAAAGAAGAATCTAAGCGTGAACCGATGCGAATTGAACAATTTTTCTTGGAAGTGGCATAAGTTGATCTATTTACTCCAGAAACGGTTGCAGAGATTGCCTGAGTGGGCAATTTAAGACGATTTTGCAAATGTTCAGATATGAACGAAGCCTCTGAACCAGGGTCGATCAGAACTATGTTGACCATAGCAGTACACAACAAGACATTACGATTTTGGGTTGCATGGAACACTTGACTATTCATTACCCTCGGATTAGCGCCAGTGGAAGTGGAAGCTATATTACCATCAACTTGTGGAAAATTGACAATATTTGTCGCGATAGAATTCGAAGGCCTAGACAATAGGGGAGAACCAATACTAGAGGACTGAAGGGAACCAATTCGAGATGATTGAGGAGAAGCAGTAGGCCTATGCAACAAAGTATGATGTCGATTTTTACAAATAGTACAGTTATGGCTACTGGCACAATTTTTAACGGAATGTCCTACCGAGAGACAATTTAAACAACAACCCTGTTTTTTAGCAACTTCAAATCTTTTTTCAAACGAAAGTGTTTTGAATTTTGGACATGAGCGTAATGAATGGGATTCATTTCGACAAAGAATGCATGAATTTGATCTATATTTAACCGCAGAAGTAGCTACATGGGCTTTGATTTTACTTTTCGAAATTGGACTAGAAGGAGAACTTCGCATGTCTCGCAAGCAAGCTAATGTGTGAATTCTTTCAGTAAGGAATTTGTTCAAGTCTTCCCACGACGATAGCGAGGATTTATCTTTAATACTCTGCTCCCACAAATCTACAGTTAGTTTAGGTAAACGCTGTTGACAAATACATACTTAAATAGGATCCCAGTGATCCGTAGCTACATCATACACTCACATAGCAGAAATGCAGCCGTTGATACCACGCTGTAGAATTTTTAAATTAGAACTAGATTCAGATTCTATAAAGGAAAGGTCGAATAAGAGCTTGAGATGATTATGAACTAGAATACGTTTGTTGTCGTACATATCCTTCAACGACTGCCAAGCCATAGCGAAACTTTTATGGGTGAGTGGAAACTTAGACACGATTTCCCTAGCTTCGCCTTTTGTTTTCTGAACTAAGTGACAAAGCCTCTCAATGTCACTTAGGCGAGAATTATTAATGAACATGGCAGAGAACAGGTCCCGGAATGTGGGCCACGATAGAAAGTCTTCATGGAAATCATCAATCTCCCACGGTGGTTAGTTGAGATTATGCATTGTATTCGAAACATTAGGTGGTAAACTCCAATTAGAAAAGGAGACGTCTGCAGGATTTGGATATTCAGGTTGAACAATATTTGATGAATTTGGGATATTCATAGTCAAACTATTTCGCGAACTATTAATTTCATTAAAGAAACCTGGCTGTTCGATAGGAGGCCGATTAGATGTACTACCAATTTGTTGAGGATTTGGAGCTAAAGAAGTTTGCGGTGTGCTAGCATTAACAACGACAGGAGTTGCAGGCGGAGATTTCACCGACTTAAAATTATGAATCTTTTCATTGATCTCCGGCAAACACTCAGTGAAACTTTGCCTAGAGGATTGAAATTTGGAATCGGCAGACGAAATTTGATCGGAAGTTATACCCTCTGAAGTCATCAAATAATCAATACACTTATCATGTGTCCTTGACTTTAGACCACAACTCTTGAAGTTCCGAGATTTGAATTTCAAGGTTGAAAATGGTGTGACTCTCCGGCTTAAGCATCGGAAGCACGAATAAATTGTGTCAATGGAGTGACCGACATGATTCTATAGAAAAACACACGATAACGAAGCAAAAAAGTTCAAAAACTCTATATTCTTACTATTTTAGGACGACTAGAACCGAATATAGGGTACACACAGTCGAACTTGCAAAAGGATCGATGAAAAAGGACGAAATACAGTCGATAGGAACAACTAAAAACAACAAATTTTGTGAAATTTCCAAAAAAAGGAACAAAAATTGACGAAAAAAATTTTAAAATCGCAATTACCGACAGTAGGGAGCACGAAATTTCAAATTATGCTATAATTTTGCAGATAAATAATTTTTGTTGTAAAAGTAAATATCTATTTTTTCGCAAAAAATTACAACAATTTCAATAAAAATTGCCCCAAAAAGAGTGCTTAATTAACAACAAATTAATGCTTTGAATGCGCTTGTGAAATGCCAAAAGTAGGGTACTTTTCGTTAAAAACTCCAAAATTTTACTATAGACCAACAAATATAACAACAATTTTTTATTAAATATTTTTTAAAAAATTATTTATAAAAATCCACTATTTATACCCTTTACCACACTGTGGTACAGGATATTATGTCTTTGTGCATATGTTTGTAACAGGCAAAAATAATCGAGATAGGCCCATGGTTCCTTTTGAGAATATGCATAGAATCACTTTCTGAGTCGATTTATGCATGTCCGTCCGTCCATCTGTCCGTCTGTAGATGTTAAATTTTAAACAAAGTACTGGTCGCATTTATGATCCGAATTGGATGAAATTTGGCACAGCTCATTTGTTTGGCCCAAGGACGAACCCTATTGAAATTGGGAAAAATCGGTTCAGATTTAGATATAGCTCCCATATATATTTTCGTCCGATTTAATGTTAGCTGTCCCTATATATCTTTTGATTTGCACGAAAATTGGCACAGCGTAATGAATTAGGTCTAGAATGAAGTGTATAAAATTTCATAAAAATCGGTTCAGACTTAGATATAGCTCCCATATATATCTTCGTCCGACTTAAGGTAAATCGTGTAATAAAATCCCTATTCATCTTTCGATTTGCACGAAATTTGGCACAGCGTAATGAATAAGGTCTAGAATTATGTATGCCAAGTTTTGTGAAAATCGTTTCAGATTTAGATATAGCTCCCATATATATCCTCGTCCGATTTAAGGTAAATTGTGTAATAAAATCACTATATATCTTTCGATTTGCACGAAATTTGGCACAGCGTAATGAATAAGGTCTAGAATGATGTATGCCAAGTTTCGTGAAAATCGGTTCAGATTTAGATATAGCTCCCATATATATCTTCGTCCGATTTAAGGTAAATTGTGTACAAAAGTCCCTATATATCTTTCGATTTGCACGAAATTTGGTATAGCGTACTGAATTAAATCTAGAATAATGTGTGCAAAGTTTCGTGACAATCGGTTCAGATTTGTATATAGCTCCCATATATATTTTCATCCGACTAATGATAGTCCCCACTAATAAATAGTTTTTTTTTATAAAAACAAAATACAAATGGTATCCCAAATAAACCGCCAACACTGCTGAAGTACTGAATAAAGTATAAAATGATGTTGCTAAGCTGCGGGAAAAGATCCATAGCAAGGCCGAATGACACAACGTACTGAAGTAATATAAATTAGTCTCTGGCAATTTTCCCTGAAATCTTACTGGTTTTCATATGGACCCACTGTGCAGTGGTGAACAACGAATACCACACAAAAGGGAATAAAACACAAGCAGTGTTGAGTGAGCGGCTAACGCACTACAAACAGACCAACGACAACGAACCAACAGAGATGTGTGGGGAGAGCAAGAGCTTGTTGGTACGTTTGTTTGTTATTCGGCTCACACTGAACAAGGCGGCTGGAATGCGAGAGTGATATTTGTTGTTGATACACACGATCAGCAACACAACGAGAATGAACCAACAGTGAGTGGGGGAAAGAACGATTGAACAGTAATAGTGATGAAGAGAAGTAATTTGTTGGTGGATCGAATGTTAACAAACAGACGCTATAAAAAGGCGCGTGGAATATTAGGATGTTATTGTTGTTATACTTAGACGAACAAACAAGGAGAGTTGATGTGATGTATTAGTTGTTGATAGTTTTGAGATCAACAAAAGAAATTAGAATAAGGGCACGATGAGTATTCGTATTGTTGTTAGTGCTTTTTCTCACTAGTGGCTGTCGAAGTCAACGAGAAGGCAGGGGTGTATATGTAGACTTAGTGAGAAATAACAAATAAGCATTACACAATAGATCACTGGCTAACAAATTAAAGCAGTGATATGCGACAATGAGTGGACTGTATATTTAGGAATGCGCGAGTTTAGGTAATTGTAGGGCGACCAGTGCGTGACGTAGCGAACAAATTTAACAAAATTGAATATTTATTTTTGTAAAGCGAAATGTAAAAACGAAAACACTCGCGGTATGCTCAATATAAAAGAAACTGAACTACGTACCTTTGAGTTTATGATGTTGTTTGTGTATGATGATGCAGTTTTTGATGTTTATGGTTTTGGTGAATATGATGATGATATGTTGTGTATGGTGAGGGGTGATGATGTTTTCTCCTTTAAAATAGCGACAAGTGCGAAATTGTTGGTAGATTATCCGACTTGATGGGATCAAAATGCAACAACAATGCTAGGAAATATCCGGCTCTAACGGATCAAAATGTTGGCGTGATACCGAAAGAAAAACAAAATAAAACAAATTTGGTATTAGAATATGTATTTTCAAACTTTATTCGGTAAGTTAATGAGTTTCGAAAAGAAACAAAACTTTACCTTAAGGCGTGCGTGCGAGATCGAAAGCGATAAATATCTGTGGACTTAAAAGAATAGTAGAATTTTAAAATAATAAACTTAACGAAAGTCTTATAAAAAACCAGTGAGCGGAGTAGTATAGTCGGACGGGGCCGACCATACGATACCCTACACAACTACCACGGAAATCAAACTTTCTGCGGATGTTTATTCCAAGCCTGGACAATATTTGGTGATATTTGCACCCTCTTGCCCGATTAAAGGTAAACAGCACCTCTTCCTTACACTGACATATTTTCCGAATATTTCGAGTATTCAGTACAGCTATTGTCCGGATTCCTTTCACCGTGGGTTGTGTTGTGATGTTCGGCTTTCATTTGGGGTCTATAGATCGTCAGTTGCTTATTTGTTGACTTTTATGGCAGAATTAGTCACATGATTTTAGCAGGTTACGAGTAAATTTCTCAAACGTTTTATGTACTACATCGAATGATGGAATTTAATTTTGTTTTCATGAAGAATAAGAAAATAGAATCTATATTTAGAAGAGAAATATCAGTAATTTATAAATAGAACGGAAATCAAAAATGAAACTCCAAGCAATAATATGGTATAGTTCTCATGCAAACGTTCCCGATTTACGATGGTCTATCGGCTTTAATTTTGAAGAATTATTAGCTGTTGTAAGAAATACATAGTCCCCATCTTTATTGAAAACATTTATACAAAAACTTTTCTTTACGGGTTCGCTTTCTTTTATAGTGGTTTATGATATCTTTCCTATTTTATTTATTGTTTTAAAACATATTAGGTTCGGCCTAGACGAACTTATATCTTTCAGATGTATTTATAATACATGTAGCATAGATAAAACAAAATAGATATTCGTGTCCCGTACATCATGTATTTTTCCTGGCAACAGTCTACAATAAAAACAACCATGCTGCCTGTCAGGCTTCACCCTTTATAAAGCAAAAACGGAAGTCATATGATGTCTACCCCAAGAATAAATAGGGTCTTCCTGCCAATGAACTCCTTTGAATCCTTTATTGTATAGTTCAATGAATTCTAAGTCTTGCATCCCCTTTTCGTCAAATTGGGCTTTACATAGAGAAAATTTAATTTACTTCTGACAAACAAAAAACCTCTGTAGAATGGGAATGACAATCAGGAGCAGACAGACCCTCCGCCATCTATAAAAAAACCAAAGAAAAACCTAGATATTGTCCGTGAAAACGTGTTCACATCATTGTACCCAAAATAATTATCTGGACAAAGCATAACGAATTGATTACGAATAAGAGGCAATGAAATGGATCAATGTACAATTTGATAATATCATTGCTTGTCGGAATGTGTGTATGGTACATTTCACAATTTCATTAAATAACTTTGTCGAATTGTGGTATATTTCTATATTTAACGGAAGAGAAAGGAAAGGGACAATTTTAGTTGTCATACAGCCTATAGAGTTATTTTTGGAAACGAACTAAATGATAAAAACGTCATAGTAGAATTTCAGTGTAGTGTAAACGATAAAAAAATACAATACCAAAAAGAAGATGGCGAGCCATTCTCCTTCCTTTGTTGTAAATAAGTAAGCCAGACAAACATGAGAGTATTATTGTATTCAAGGAAATACTTGGGGCATTGAATTTTCTTTTTAAGGAGACAATTATGTCAATTCTTATCATTGAAGACTTCAAAAACATTTATACAAAGTCTTCAGTGTAATGCACGTCTATTTACCAGCCGGTTGAAAACACACAAAAATTTTAAATCATGATTGAGGGAGTGGGTGTTCTGTCAATGGTTTACGAATGTATGCAATGGCTGTTCATTTCAATGATGTGTTAAACAAGATGAATAATACTGTATTCGCATCTTTAACTACAATTCCTTATACAAACAATTGCAATTTAATAATCCTAACAAACGTCACATTTTGAAGGAACGGAATATCGTTCCTTCAATACACATTATTCTGCAGTATGTGCTAAATTTAAATTAATTAAATTAATTTACAATGATTTTTAGCAAAGTTGACACAAAGATATAGTCTTTGTTTCATTATTTACATATAGGGTCTTTTTTGCACCATTTACATAAAATCGGACGAAAATATATTTTGGAGCTATATCTAAATCTAGATTTCTTTTGTTAAATTTTTATAGAGTTCATCCTTGGGTCAAATAAGTGAGGTATGCCAAATTTCATCTCATTTGGATAATAAATGTGACCTGTACTTTGTTTACCATGCACAAACAACCTAACAGATACTAGCATCGAAAATACATATCCAAAAGTGGACCTATACCGAAAATTTAATGTACACCAAATACAAATGTCTGCAATTTTTAATGGATATTTTTTCTAAAAACCCCAAAAAGTGGTCCGATATTGACGACGCATGGTAGGATGGAACATCTCCAAAATACTACAATTAAGAGGTCACAGTTATATAAGGTCATCACCAGATTTTATTTCGGCCTAATTGAGAAGAGATATAGTTCTAATTCCAAATTAACATTTTTGCATCAGAAATTTACATCTTTACATCAGAAAATCGGTAGTTATCATTATATGGTGGCTAGGCCTAAATGTGGACTATAGTTCAACGTTCTCGATATCCTCCGCAGGCGAAATAATTACAACAGAGTTTTAGAACCAAACCCAAAACGCGGAAAAAAAATCAGATGACTATCTTAGTATAAACCAGTAAGGAAAGTAGTAAAGTCGGACTGGGCCGACTATAAAATAACCTTCACCACTTTGGGCATGTGGTAAATATGTATCCTTACAATTGCATATCACTATTCCCTCGAAGGAACATGATCATGTCATTCTGAAATCTATTCTAAATCTAATTTAATTCGGGCAGATTTAGAGTCGTATGCGTACCATGGGACAAATTTATGGAAAATGATTTATAGCAGCAGTGCCCAAAATAGGTCCCAATGATAAAAATAGAAACATTTGAAAATAAAAAAAATTCAAAATTGTCATTCATTCCGTTTTGTTTTCATACACTGAACGAAAAAATTAGGACATTTTTCGCAAAAATTAGTTCAGAAGAAGTCGAAATATGTGACAAATACAATGGGAATTGGCAAAACAGAAGCAAATCTATCTTTATATAGGAAAATATATCATTAACAAGCATATTTGCATTGAATTCAAAGTGTTTTTCTGTCTTCAAATTTGAAATACAAGTTTTTACAATTTTTCTCACAGTTTAATAAGAGAGAAACATACATTTGAAAATTGTATATATGAAACAAATACAATAACAAACATTTGCATGTATTAGTGTGGACAGCCTTCCCTGTAGGGAATGGAAATAGTAAAATTGTAGTAATTTTATACTGACATTGTCGTTAGTACTACTGACTAAGTGTACCCAACTTAATGTAATCTTCTATTGACAATTAACATTACCATGTCATAGGAAATCCACCAGTAGACAGAAGTTCTACTGACTAGGTATTACTTTGACATATGGCGACATTGACACCAAAGATTCACTAGTACTTCTTGGCAGATTGAGTCTACAATATTATTGTGAATTGTTGACACCAAAATTGTATTCATTCATATGATTTATTTAATGTCATTAATTATTCTATATATATATATATATATATTATTAAATAAATACACAGATTAAAGCAATTAGTCTTACAGTTAAAAACAAGCGAAAAATTTATATCTGGATAAAGATAAATCAATTAATTTCATTTTCAGCTTTACAGTTTCAGTCTTACAATTAAAAAACATAAGGGACAAATATATATGTACAGAAAGATTAAATTAATTAAATTCATTTTCTTCAGTCTTACAATAGAAAAAACACAAGGCAAAAATATATATGTACATAAAGATTAAATTAATTAAATTCATTTTCTTTGGTCTTATCATTTATTTCTGCATTCCTGCGGCTGTTTTCTTTAAAGAATTTCTTTTTTTGACGTTGAAAAGCTGTTCTTAGAGCCTTGTCTGCACACTTGTCGTACGTTGATATTACATCTAAGTATTGAAACAAAAAGATTAAATTTAATTATTGGTATTTTTGAAAGGTTTTTTGGCTTTGTACCTATTATTGCTGCATGGACTTTTCCATATTTAGATAAACTTTTCTTGCCAAAAGTTCCATCCACATTGTAATTCATTATAATAGATTTCCCAAATACAAGGTGTAAATTGCGTGCGACGTTGCCACCAATGAGATTTTTCATTTGGCGAATCTGCAAGAATAATTATAAATTTTATTAATTAATTATACATTCTATTTCCTGAATACAAAAAGCTTACATATGGGTCTGACTGAGTTGCTAATAAGTCTTCTAATTGCTTTAGACTTTCGTCCGTGTTTATTGGGAAGATGGCCATAATGTTTTGCACAATCGAGTTTTGGGAACCAATGCGATCTAGCAAAATTTTATGCTCGCCCAAAATCTGCGGTATCGTGTCCATTTTTTTTCCTATATCTTCACACGAAGTACACTTTGAAGTTGCTGGAAAAATATATAATGTTGTAATGAATACAATTTCGGTAATGCGAATTCGTTATATTAAAACTTACCTTCTGAAGAATAATATTTCATTTTTCCCTTGGATGGTATTGCTCTTTCGTCAGACATTGTTGTGTAGAGCGGGTGTACAAAATTAATATTAACAATGTGCTATTTACTGGAAGATCTTGGAATATTGGCTTGTACTTTTTCTGGAATGCATGAGTGTAAAATGGGTATTATTACGTAATCCGAGTGAAATGGCAGGCATACAAATTTATATTGCACATCTCTAATTGAAAATTTTTGCTTTTCGCCCAAAGCTAAATTTGTTTTGAAGATGCCTAGTTCGCAAGAATTTACGGGTTCATCGTAAAAACTCTCTAAGAGCAGCAATGCCCGACCTTCAATATAAACTTCATCGACTTGATTTATATTTTCAATTTTTATGGCAGTAAATGAAGTCGTGGAACAAATATTATCGGGCTCCTTCCAAGATATGTAACAGTCATTAACAAAAGCTCCTACAATTATATCTCGTTCGTATTTAATGTCATCGTTTTTAGTTTGAATATAGGCTGCGAGTTTTTCTTTTCGTACAATTTGTTGAAGGATTAATGAGGGTTTTCGGACATGTCTTTTCAAAATCTGCAATTTGTTTTCGAAGTCGTATGCAGAAAACGAAATAAGGGGGCCGTATTTTTCTGCACAAGAAGCCAAATGCAGCAGATTGTGAACATTAAAAGAAACACTGTTTGGCCCGAATACAGTTGAGAAATTCTCGACAAATAATTGAAGCAAATCATTAGACTGTTTAATATTTTCAGCAACGTGTCGCGGGGAGCTAAGTAGCCGATAAGCACAATGTAAAGTTAAAAACTCGTAGAATATATCCTGGTGTAATTTATTATGAAGGACAATTATGCCCGTATATGCGAGGAACTGGTGAAATTCAGTCGCTTTCCAGTGATGAAGGTCATCTAAAGACCTAGGTTTTCTAGGAAACTCCTTTGGAATACATTTTTTTAGTTTCACTAGGTCAGAAGATATTTCTGATATATTTTTTTTTGGAGTCTTTTCTTGTGTTTTGTTGTTCACTATTCTAACAAGCATTTTTTTGTGACTCCAAGGTCAATAAGATGCATGCTATCTAACGGAGTCTGTGATACCATGCCAAATCCTATTTCTTCAAGCGGACTTCTCTCTTTCTTAAACAGTTCAGAATGATGGTTGGGATACTTTCTCAAAGTAAAATCAATATCGGATATCAAAGTTCCAACAGCGCTACTGTATGTCAGTACATTGTTCACTTTTGTCGCAACCTGTGTGCACTTCGTACAACCATACTTTGAGGTATGCCCAGGAACGCCGCAAATGAAAGCTTTGGCTGGAGTATCGCATGTTAAGCAACGAAACTTTAATTTCATTATTTTTCCATTTAACGTAATTTCCTTTAATGAAGTTGCTTCCTTAACGAAGTCTTTTAAATAATCTTTAATGCAACTCGGTTTAGTGGTTCCCAAGTATATACCAACAGCAAAAGGTTGAGTTTTTTCTTTTATGTTGACTATTTTACAAAGAATTGGCCACAATTGGACTCGCGAGCTTTCAAACAGGGGAATCCCGTCAATGTTTATATCCAAAACGACCTCGTCGTAGTTTTGCAAAACGTGTTCAAACTTCTTTAGCTGCGTTTCAATTCCAATGTGGCAGTAGCTTCCAGGGCAAACATTTCTCACCAAAACCTGTGCTTTTTTTCCCAACAAACTTTCTATACGAAGTGGAACATCTAGACCTTCCTCATTTAGTATTAATAGCAGCTTCTCCGCACATTTCCTAGAAGGAGCTGTTTCGATGTACCACTTCCTCAATTTGTCCCGCAACGTCAATTTCGGAATAGCACAATCCTCCGAATTCTCCACAAAATCTTCATGGTCTTCTAGAATTTCACATTCACCATTTTCTTGCTCATTTTGTACACTTCTGTTTATATAGATTGTGGCTTGTTTTTTAACAAGTCTTTTATAATGTCTTTTACTTATATTTTGTCTTTTACTCATATTTTATAATTTTTTTTATTTGTAATCACTTTAAATACCTTATTCGCACAATAACTCCAACAATATTTTTCGCACAATGCACAATTTCAAGCAACACGTGTGTTTTTCACAAAAGAAACTAATGAAATGAGAAGCAAAGCAAACATCAAAAAATGTGTATCTATTGACATCAAAGTCTAACGGTAAAAAACTGTTGACGCGATCGTTGACAATGTTGCCACAAATACACTACAGATAAAGTCTACAACGTTTACATACTCCCGCAATAAAGGGAAGTTGTTGACATTTTATCTAGTACCATTTTTGCTATAAAATAGGTGGTGACATAGAGATACATGGTTCTCTGCTTGACTACAGGGAAGTAAACCGAAGTGACTATAATTCGGATGTCCATTGAAATTTTTCCAAAATATATTGAATATAGGTCCATGTTTCGATATAGCCTAATATGACAGATATGTCGAAACGTTCAATTTTCAGATGGTGTTCGCCGAACTTCTTCATTTTTTAAATCTTCTCCGGATAAAATTTTCCAACCTAGTCCTCGTATAATAAAATACCAATAATACACACATACATATGTATCTACATATGTATTGTACATACACATATATCCTGCGGAACAATTTGCCTCATTTGGTTTATCATAGGATAAGGAAAACATGAACATTTCATTTTTATTTGTCACATATATTGTTTGACACACACACATGTGTGCCAGACAGACAGCCCAACAGACCGGTAGGAACGAACAACAAGAAAAAAACAGTTTCAGACTCATATTTATAAAAAAAATAATAAATACAATTTCAAGGCCACAATATATGAAAATTTACCTATAAAAAATGAAAATAAAGTTTAAGCACCATAACAATGTTATGCAAATATTCTATAAGTATGAAAGAGAAGGACAGAGGGAGAGAGTGCCGGAGAGGAGTGACAGACAGGACACCAGGGGATCTACTTTTTTGCCATCAACATCATCACAGCAAATGGAATATTTGTGGTTTGGAGAAAATTATATTAATTTTTTCTCTTCCACTCCCTTTTGAATGCCAGCCATCAAAAATGTTTCCCATACGATCATCAACATTGTATGTCACATACATACATAAATATATACGAGTACACACTGTGTTATGATGGCAGTTGGTTGGTACGTTTCTGTCACTCTCTTTTTCTTTGGTTCCTTTAGTGTCTATCTATCTGTCTGTATGTCTGTCAGTCAGTTGGTTTATCATATGACTTTATGAAATTATGTGAAATGAAATTTTCCTAAAAAGAAAATGAGATTTTTGTTGGCAAAAATTTCATAAAAATGAAAGCTGAACACAAACACATCACACACACACTAGGACAGGCAGGGAGGCATACATTGACATATTTAAACATATATGTATATTTATATATATGTTTTTCTATATGCTATCCCATGTGAATGTCACCTTATGTACATACCCAGTTGTTCAAAAAATATCAATTGTCTGCTATTATATAGTTATATAGCTAGTTACTTGGTGATCTAGTTACTTAATACTCCAAAAAGGAACACAAAATAGACAGTTGGATTTTTTTGTCAATTGAAAAAGTTGTCTACGCACATCACACCAATTCAGTAGTTACTGGTAATGCAAAGGGTAATGAATCGACTATCGAAATGACTGTATACCGGTAACGCAGGCAGAGGACAATTGACTTCCCCAATGACATACCCATGTTAAATTCACCAGTCTAGGGCATGAAGTGGTAACTAGTGGTACTTACAGGTAATTAGTGAAATATCTAGTTCGTCACCAGTTACTCGAACTACTGGGTAGTACCTACATACGTATATGTTGTGAAGATTTGTGACTGCTTCATGATGTGTTATTTATGTGGTCGTTTGTAGGTGTAGATGTTTGTGTGTGTGTGCTTGTGTGTATGAGAGTATATTATTAGATCAGTTTGATGGACAATTTTATACTCCAAAATATGCCATGGCATATTGGCCAGGGCAATGTGTCACATAGCATATTAAATTTTTTGTTGTTTAAAAACGATTTGCTCTTAGATAATTTTCTATGAAATAATAAAATTTACTCAAAATGTCAATTGAACTAGAAATTCAAAGAAAAATGCAATTAAAAATTTCAACAAAATTGTAGTGGTTTAATTTTTTATTACTCAATAAAATTTTGAGAAATTTATTTAAGATTATTTGTTTAAATATTGTAAATAGGGTTTGGGTCAGTTTGTGGAATATTTTTAAAGAAGATTTTATTAAGAAATGAATTTAAGTGTGTGAAATATTTTTTAATAAGAGAAGAAGAACTATTATAAGCGAGAAAAATATTATTTCAGGCACGACAATTTTTACACAGATTTATGGATTATTATAATCATGAAAATCATAAGAATAATTTCACGGACTGTTAACGAATATTAGAGGGGTGCATATTTTAAAATATTTTCTGACGATTTTTAAATGACATTTTCCAAGGAATATTATAAAAGAGGAGTTTCGAGGTCTATAATTGACTGAATGTTTTAAAAATATATTTTTCAAGTACAACATGCGTGTCTCTCAGGGATTACGTGAATATTTATAGAATATTTTTCAATGGATTTTAAAGGGGCAAAAAGCGTGGATTTATAAGAAATATTCTTTAGGGGCTACTCGAAGAAAGATTTTTAAAGATTATTTTTTTTCAAGGAATCCCAAGAAGCGTCGATGTTTAAGCAATATATTTTTCAAGGGACCACGAGAAGCGTGGATTTTTAAAGAATATTTTTTTAAGGAACCACAAGAGGCATGGATTTTTAAAGAATATTTTTTTAAGGAACCACAAGAGGCGTGGATTTTTAAAGAATATTTTTTTAAGGAACCACAAGAGGCGTGGATTTTTAAAGAATATTTTTTAAGGAACCACAAGAGGCGTGGATTTTTAAAGAATATTTTTTTAAGGAACCACAAGAGGCGTGGATTTTTAAAGAATATTTTTTAAGGAACCACAAGAGGCGTGGATTTTTAAAGAATATTTTTTTAAGGAACCACAAGAGGCGTGGATTTTTAAAGAATATTTTTTAAGGAACCACAAGAGGCGTGGATTTTTAAAGAATATTTTTTTAAGGAACCACAAGAGGCGTGGATATTTTAATGAATAACTTTTCAAGGAACCACTAGAGGCGTGGCGTTAATTATATTACAGAAATATTTTCTTATTCAAAGTCCAACAGAAGCGTGGATTTTTTAAGAAATTTTCTTTTTTAAAAGCGGATTTTTTAAAGAAATTTTCTTTTTTAAAAGCGGATTTTTTAAAGAATTTTTCTTTTCAAAAGCCAACCGAAGCGTGGATTTGTTTTAAAGAATATTTCTTCTTCAAAAGGCAATCGAAGCGTGGACTTTTTTTCAAAAGTCAATCGAAGCGTGAATTTTTTAAAGAGTTCTTCTTTTTCAAAAGCCAATCGAAGCTTGGAAGCGTTCGATGGTTATGTTTAGTTTGGTTGTAGTCCCAAATAAGGTACCCATACATGTATTTTGATAGTCCTGGGGGATTTTTATCGAATGTAGGGACTATTTTGAATTTTTTCCAGGACTATATTTTATCTTAATTTTTTAAACAGTTTTTCAACGAGCTGTTATATTTTTCATTTTTTTATATTTTTAAAAATTTTAAATTTAAGCATAAGTTTTTAATATATCTATTAATAATATTTTTCCAAGGAATTTTTATTTTGAACATTTTCCAACGACTTTCATAATTAAAACCAGACATATTTTCCGAATATTACAAATATTCAGTAGAGTCCTTCTAAATACTTGCTCATATTCCCTTCACAGTATGTTGTGTTGTGATGTTCGGGTTATAATTGTGGCCTACAGATCGACTCGAAAAAAAACAACGAAAAAAAAAATAAGTCCACTTCATCCCAAAATTTTTATCTTATCATCACCGAAAATTATAAGCTGGATGCTCATGGAACATCTCAAAGCGATCAGCGCTATATTTCCGTCCTCCATTATGGTAATGGGTTACTAAATAATATCTGAATAGGCAAGCACCTGCAAATATTTATATATCCGAGTACATACGACAATATAGTTGGCATCAATTTAAAACGGAAACACTCCTCTTGGCTATAATATCAACTTTTCGGGTCTATGTCCTTCAGGATTTTCACACAAAAGTCAGGGTCCATTTGACCTGCTAAATATTCGCCGATCTTTAACAAAACAGACATGCTTATTCCTTAGTTCGATCCCCTTCTCCATGTAAAAATTCGCAATGTTGCGGCCTTTGGATCGACCAGAAAATATTTGGTCCACTTCATCACCTAAATAATAATCGATGTTTACCAAAAACAGAACCCATCCCACATGCAAACTGAAGATTGGTCCATAACTGTGGCCTGTATCGTGTTTACAAATTATAATGTACAGACGGACGTACACATATGTGTAGGTCGGCTCAGCTAGTCGAGATATGAACATTGGTATGCTTAAAGTTGGGTTTTAGACCAATATTTTGCGGCGTTACAAACTCTTGGGGCTGCTCAAAGCTATAATGCAGTTGTGTATGGTATAAAAATCTTTTAAATATTCCTACCAGAAGTTTGGTTTACATTTGGTATAGCCTCTTACAACGGTACCCGGAAGGCTTTTTTTCATCCGAATTGTCTATAACTTTATATTTCTATATTACATATTTTCATGACAATGAAATCTCTGGATTTTTTAAATATGTTTTCAAAAGCGCTGATATTTTAATTTTGCTTTTAATTTATTTTTCGAGGGAGTTGAATATTTAATTTTAAAAAGACTTTCATTCAAAAAAATGTTTGAACAAATTTTGTATTTTTTATCAAAGCCCAATTCTTATAATTCCATAAAAGCTTTCTACATTGGAGATTTCTCTTATCAATATTTGTATAAATACCTTGTAATTATATCCATCAATTGGAAAACTTACCTGAAAAAAAATAAAAAGTTTCTAAATTAGTTAAGTTGTAGAAATAACAATTTAAAGATTTGAAAAAATAAAAACAAAATACAAATGGTATTCCAAATAAATGTCAATCCTACGGAAAAATATAAACATTTTTATAAATATAAATATATTAAATAAATATATTATTCGTAACAATGGTCCCATACCTCATTTGCTACTGCAACACATAAATGTATAAACAAAAATGCATAAAAAATTGCAACAATCGAAAAAATACGACATTTAACACTTCAATTGTCACATAAATTCAACAATTACATTGTCACATAATGTATACATAGTATATTTTGTTGCAAACATTTAATGTCTACGGCTATGGACGGCGATTTGGGGCTACAATTAAACTTCCATTTAATTGTGTGTGAGATATGACATTAAAGCAAAACAAAAATAAAATACGTAGTATGGCGAATACAGAAGTGAACAATGTTGGCAAATTTGTCTTCTAAACATTGTCATTTAATTAATTCAAAGTTCAATTGTTTTTTATTTTGTAACCCATTCTGTCAACCGCATAGAATTAATTATCAAAACCACTTGGCGACGCAATGGTTACGCTAAATATGGTCGAAATGCTAATGCACGGGACACACATTTACGCACATACACTCTCATATACTACAAGTAGCACTTCAAAATTGCAATATTATGTTTATGTGCGTATATTGGGATGTAACGACGTTGAGGAGGTGACTAAATCGATACCTTCCAAATGCCGAAAATGATCAATATTGGTCTAATTTTTAGTATAGCCCCGGTACCTTCCAAATCTCGATATTTTGGGAAGTTTAAGACATGTTTTGGACCAAATTGGGTGTAATTTTTGGATTATCATTTGGAAAAAAGTATTAATATTGACCCACGCTTCGTACCTTTTAACCGAATTGGCTCTAATTTAATACTTTTGGTACTCGTTAGGTGCCAAATATCCCTACTAAAAACTTGTCTTGGATATGTCGTAGCAAAATCCGAGCCTTTGATACCCCTTAAAACTATTCGGTAGAAAATCCAAGCCTTGGATAGGTCTTCAAAAATTATTCTTTAAAACTTCCAAGCCTTGGATAGGCCTTATTTAAAAATTCCCAGCCTTGGAGAGGCATTGAAAATATATTCTTTAAATAATCCAAAACTTTGATAGGCCTTGAAAAATATCATAAAATCTACGCCATGCGTTGCCACATGAAACCAGTAAGGAAAGCAGTAAAGTCGGACGGGGTCGACTATAGGATACCCTTCACCACTTTGGGTATATTCAACTGATGAATCCTAACAGACGTAGCATTTTTGAAGGACCAGTAAAATTGGAAATTGGATCCATAAACATGTCATTCTGCAAACTATACGAAATTTTCCATTTGGTCAGATATAGGGTTGCTTCTTACAATGGGACAAAATTATGTAAAGCAATTTAAAGCAAATATCAATCGGACACCCGTTGATTATTTGGATAAATAGCTCATAAACATGAGGAGTTTGGTGCACCTATATCTAAATCTGAACCGATTTCAACGAGACTTGTCAAAGATTAATTTTTATTAACTTCATTGTACAAAAATTGTGTGGCAATTGAACAAAATTTGGGTCGTAAGTGCACAATTTACATAAAATCGGAAAAAAATACATATGAGCTATATCTAAATCAGAACCGATTTCCATGAAACTTAGCACACATCATTCTAAAATTTACTCAGTACGCCATTCTCACTTTTGTGGAAATTGAAAGATATATGGGGACTTTGGTACACCATTTACCTTAAATCGGACGAAAATATATATGGAAGCTATATCTAACTCTGAACCAATTTCAATAGGGTTCGGCCTTGGGCAAAGTAAGTGACCTATGTCAAATTTCATCCAATTCTGATCATAAATGCGATGGACAGGTCTTGAAAAAATATTCATTAAAAAATCCACGCCTTTGTGTCCCTTGAACAAATATCCTTAAAAAAATTACACTTTTTATGAGATCTATGCACACTTGGAGGTCTTCATAAAATTTTTATTTAAAAATCAACCCTTGAACATGTATCGTAAAAATTGACACACCTTGTATGCACCTTTGTAAAAAATATTATCTAAACAAATGCAATCCTTGGACATGCTACGAAAAAAGTAATTTTTTTGAAAAATCCACACCATTGGCCCCCATGGAAACAACCAGATCTGTTTTGAGTATTTTTTATGCCCACTCATGTTAAATGGTATAAAGAGCTCAGTTCTGTCGAACTTAGCCACGTTTTATTTGTTTCAGAACAAGTGAAATACATTTTATGTAACAAAGCTTCTAACAACAATCCTATAGATTAAAATATTTATAGTGCTACAGCCAAAATAGGAATAGTCTAATTCAAAATTCCGTACCGTTGGATAGATCTTAAAAAATCTACGATTTGTGTTGCCTTTTGAAAAACTATTAACATATTTCAGAATATAATAATCCTTAAAAATTCGAAAGCTTTGGAAAGACCTTGAAAAACAAATCTTAAAAAATCCGCACCTTGTGTGCTCCTTGAACAAATATCCTAAACAGTTCCATGTTTTGTATGAGCCTTGATAAAATAAATATTATATAAACAAATGCCTTGGAAAAATATTTTTTTTTAATAATCCACGCAATTGGACCCCATGTAAACTATCAAATCCTTTTTAGATATTTTTAATATCCTCATCATGGTGAAGGATATAAAAAGCTCGGCTCAGTCGAACATAACCATATTTTACTTTTTTCAGAACAAGTTATCCTTAAAATCAATTTATGCATGAAAGCATCTAAAAATCTCCCTTAAGAAAATTGGATAGCAGGGACCATTATGTTGGTCCCTGCTATATAATCCTAATTCACTTTTGTAATAAAAATTCATTTCATTTTTTAAATTGATAAACAAACCCCCATTTTATTGTGAAACAACCTAATCCACCCACAAAATATGCAATATATGTGTGTGCTTTTTGTATTAAAACAAAAGAGTTTTGCAATTGCATATTCCGATTCAAGCTGAAAACAATAACAACATCAACAGCCACAATCATTATTAACAATGATGATGATGATGGCAGCAACAAAATCTCATAATAACCCCAATTTGAGCAAAAATTGTGGTTTTTATTAAATTGCATGCGGCCAATGTCGTCGGAGTCAGAGCGCCATCATCATTTATACAATCATTTAGCTAGTCAGGCATTCAAATTCTCCACAGTGTTCAGTATGAAAACTACAGGTCCATCACTATCTGAACAAAAACCCAAAACTGTAAACTATATATAGATAAAATATTTATAGCTAAGCTTACACTTCAAACTTCGTAAACAACAATAAAACAAAGTCTAATTGCTACCACCGAAAAAAAAAAACTAAACTAAACAAAAAATAACAACAACAAAAATTCGTTTTTCTAAACTGTAAATCCAAATGTAAAAATTGGCAACAATAATAGCAGTTAACCAACAACAGTAGCATACGGCAGACAAGCTGCAGCATGGACAGAATTTGCTGGCCAAACACACACACCAACAATGATAAAACCATTCATAAAAATCCAATACTAAGTTAGACAACAAACAGACAGACGGACAGATAGACAGTCAAGTTAGAGAAGCCTCAATTGCATTTTCTAGTACAGACAAAAGGCGAAATAATAGTTTTTGCTGCTGTTGTTTTCAAAACTAGAATTGAAACCGCAGAAAAAAAATTTAATTGTAACAACATTCAGCAGTAGTGGTGGTGGTATTGTTGCTGGCAGCAACAAACAATAACAATATCATCGTTACATTGCATTGGTAATAACAACAACAAGGACAACACCAATAATATACGACATCACAAATAGTCGAAGCTAACAATTTCCTATTTTCGTTGTTGTAGTTGTTGGTGTTATTGTTGTTCGAATGAAAAACCACTAATGCTGCCATTATTACATTTTTAGTAATGTTATAAACAGAAATGTGTACAGTGGAACGTGGTTATTTGGGGTTGCTGTATTGTGGGTTTTAGATATACATATGGGCACTTCCGCAGTCACTTACACGACTTTCAGAGGCAAAATCAAATTTTAAATCTTAAATAAATCGAAAACAATTACATTTTTCAAAATTCTCCCATAATACTTTTTTTTATAGAACTTTAGGAGTACTATCAGTGGTAAAAAAGTTTTTAACTTTTGAGATAAAAGCCACAAAAGAGCGGTCACTCACGCGACTTCAAATATACATGACTTTAGACATCACTGCTAATAATGGGAAAACTCTGCGAATTGTGTGAATATTTTTAACTTTTTATATTCTTTACATGAATATAAGATATCAAGCATTATAATTGCACTTTCTAAATTTCAAAATTTGTCATATCCTTTTTTTACGAATGCGTTTTCTCAGTCACTCACGAGACATTGTTGCGGCCTCTGGAGCGACCAGATGTCGAGATATGACGATCGGTATACTTAAAAGTGGGTCTAGGACCAATATTTCGCGGCGTTACAAACTTTTGGGGCTACACAAAGCTATAATATCCTGACAACATTGTTGTGTAGGGTATAAAAATTACAAATGTGGTCTTTCTTTGTATTTGTTGCTTTTACTTTACGAATTAAGGCACAAATAAAAAACAAATTCTTCGACTTTTTGCGGAAGTGCCCATATGTATGTTACTATGGAAATGTAGTTGGGTATTTTAAAATGCTTCGCAATTATAAATACATTTCACTGTCTATATTTCCATACCTGTGGTAAGAGATGTACAACTATATAAGGACTGTTGCGAAATATTTCAGCTTAATAACTGATATGGCTCAATGATGCACAGCCTAATAACATAATGCAAGAAAATGGAATTCATGGCCAGTCTACCAGTTTGCCCATATATTTTTGTAAACAAAGTGCAGGTCGCATTTATTATCCGAATTGGATGAAATTTGACATGTCTCATTTACGCAACTCAAGGACGGACCCCATTGAAATTGCCAAAAAAACGGTACAGATTTAGTTTCCACATCAATTTTTGGCCGATTTATCGGGTACACCATTTAAATGAATTTCCACTTCTTGATCAAAATTTTCATTGCAACTAAATAAAAATCTGGCCCTCATACAGTCTTTAATGACAAAATGCTGGTAATTGCATATACAAATCACAAAAATGAACACACTCATATGCGATTGTTGCGTTTTTGTAATGTTATTATTAGATTTTAGTTGTTGTTGTTGTTGTGTTGGGATTCTGGGAAAGTGGTTGGAAATATGACATTAATAGAAAAACCACAAAAAGCCATAGAAATACGAGTGACATCCAACACAAAGTAAAATACGAGAGGAGCATAGCAATAGCTCATACATTTCTAAATAAATGTAATTATTTTTATAGATCGGAAAAAATAAAACTTATTTACTTGGCTTAAACCACAACACTTGGTCTCCACTGAGAAATACAGTTGTCTTTGGAAAAAAAAAAATAAAAATGTCCTCAGGGACTTTGGAAATAAAATTTAAAGGATTTAAGAAATACAAACAACAACATATCTATAAAAATTCCAAAAAGACCACAGGCTTATTTTTTATTAAAATTCGCAACACCACAGGCCTATTTGTATACCTTTCACTGTGGTACATGGTATTATAGCTTTGTGCATATGTTTGTAAAAGGCAATAGGAATCGTGATAGACCCATGGTTCCTCTTGAGTATATGGAAAGAATTACTTTCTGAGGCAATTTATGCATGCCCGTTCGTCCATGTATTTTTGTGAGCACAGTACAGGTCGCATTTATGATCCGATTTGAATGAAATTTGGCACAGATCATTTATTTGGCCCAAGGACGAACTCTATTGAATTTGGAGAAACCCGGTTCAGATTTAGATATAGCTTCCATATATATTTTCGTCCGATTTTATGCAAATTCCTAATATTGGTCCGATTGAGACAAAATTTTGAACAGAATACTAAATTAGGTCCAGATTAATGTATGCGAAGTTTTGTTGAAATCGATTCAGATTTAGATATAGCACAGCCTAATAGATTCGTGCGATTTTATGTAAATAGTGCACCAAACTCCCAAGGTTTGCTTGATTGAAAGTTTGCACAGCGTACTGAATTCAGTCTAGTTTGGCGCCTCTTTGTTGAAATCGATCCAGATTTAGATATAGCTCCCATATATAGTTTCGTCCTATTTTATGTAAATGGTTCACCAAACTCCCAACTTGGGGTTTCTCCTAGGCGCCCCCCATTAATTTTATATATTTTTAATGCCATCGACATGGTGGGGGTATAAAATATTCGGACGGGCCGAACTAAACATCGTTTTAACTTGTTTTCTAAAGAAAATATTTTTCCAAGACACGGGTCTATTTTTGTCCATAGAAAAAAATTCGCAGGACCACATGTATATTTTTTTAAAAGAAAAAATTAGCAATTATGGCCCATACATCGCGAATTTTTACATGGAGAAGAGAATCGGGACAATGAATAAGCATGCCAGTTTTGATAAAGATCGGCCAATATGTAGCGGGTGGTTGAACCCTTAAATTAATACCAATTATATTGTCGTATGTACTCAGATGTGGCAGTTACACTTAAATATTTGCGGGAACTTACGTATTCAGATATTATTTAGTAACCCATTAACATTAGAGGACAGAAATAAAGCGCAGATAGCTTTTAATTTTTCCAAGAGGTTCCAATTATGGTCAAGGACAACTCCTACACTTAAAAAAATTTGGATAAAGTGGACCGAAAACTTAATTTTTTGTGTTAATTTTTTTTTCACAAGCCGAACATCACAACACAACCCACGGTGAATGGAATCTGGATAAGTAATTACCAGGGCTGTAATAGATATTGGGAATATTCGGAAAATATGTCAGTGTAAGGAAGAGGTGCCATTGAGCTCTAATGGGCCAAGAGGGTGCAAATATTACGAAATAAAAACAAAAACGTTAAAAATATTGTTTAACAATACTCTAATCTTATACTATTAAAAAATTTCAACTATTTTGTTAACATTTGGATAAAGTGGACCGAAAACTTAATTTTTTGTGTTAATTTTTTTTTTCACAAGCCGAACATCACAACACAACCCACTGTGAATGGAATCTGGATAAGTAATTACCAGGGCTGTAATAGATATTGGGAATATTCGGAAAATATGTCAGTGTAAGGAAGAGGTGCCATTGAGCTCTAATGGGCCAAGAGGGTGCAAATATTACGAAATAAAAACAAAAACGTTAAAAATATTGTTTAACAATACTCTAATCTTATACTATTAAAAAATTTCAACTATTTTGTTAACATTTTGAACATAGTTTTTCAAATGCCTTTTTGACAACGTGAAAAATATTTTTTGTGAATTTTTCATTGGAATCATTGAAATATAAAATTTCAACGGAGCATGATATCCGAAGCATGTTTTGATTGAAAAACTTGTTGGACTCCCCTTTCCCAAAAAATGCCAAATACTTTTTCTATGAATTTTCTTGCTATCAATTCTTCAATTTTGTTTCATTTTCGTTTATGTTTACAAGTGCAAAGTGTCAAATTGTAACAGTACTGAGCAACTGACATACTATATTCATATAAATATTTATGTGCATGTGAATAACCATAGAAGAGAAATATCAAACCATGTCCATACCTCTGTCAATGTGTCAATCGGTACTCATGTCGTATTTTTTGGGAGGTTTTCTGTTACAAAATTTGTTCTTAACAACTAACCCACCATTGCTATTTGGTATTGAAAAGGGATAGTCGAGGTTGTGTATAGTTTGGAAAAAAATTCGTTTGAAAAATAAAACTGTTGATGTTTGTTTTTTATTTTTCTTTTTTGTGATTTCAAATTTCCTTTACATGCCACTGCACATATGACAGTTATTGGTCAGACTCATTTAATTGTACTTGTTTGTTTTGCTGCTGCTGTTGTTCTTGTTGTTTTTTATCAATCAATTTTACACATTCGTAATTGCACACACAGTAAAGCTTTAATTCAATTTATTGTTCTGATGTTTCGATTGTTGACAGTTTTGTTGTGTCAATTGTAAATGTCCTTGTTATACAAACATGGTATGACCTTTACCCAGTGTTTTTGTTTTTGTTTTTATTTTTTTTTCATTTTTTTGTTAACAAATTGCCAACAATTTAACACATCGGAATTGTTGTTGTTTTTGTCGCTGTTGATATTTTTTGTTTTAACAAATAGTGTAGCTTGACAGAGATGTTAAAAGTTGAATGATCAGAATTAAGTGAAATATAAAACAAATATAATTCATTCATAGGATATCATAAAAAAAATCATTCACTGCCACTTAGGCGTGGGTGTGAAAATAACAAAGGAAATATTAAAAAACATGAAAAACATATTAAGAACCTTTCTTAATTAAGTAGTTTTAAACAATATTTTTTGAGAAATAGGCATGAATATTTGTTAGACAAATTTGTCTCTGTAGAAGAAATATGTCTGTGGTCTTAGGAAATTATTTCGAAGCGAAGCACGCACGAATCACGCACTCGAAGGACGTGGCCTACCACAGAACTCAATCATTCTGCGGATTTTTATTCCACGCCTGGGTAATATTTCGTGATAGTTGCACCCTCTTGCCCGATTAGAGGTTAACAGCATCTCTTCCTTACATTGACGTATTTTCCGAATTTTACCAATATTCAGTACATCCCTTCTAATTACTTGTCCATATTACCTTCACCGTGAGTTGTGCTGTGATGTTCGTCTTATAATTGTAGCCTATAGATCGAATCAAAAAAAAAAAAAAAACAATAAATAAGTATTCGGTCCACTTCATACCAATATTATTATCCGATCATCACCGAAAATTGTAGGCGTTGTCCTTGACCATACCTAGATCCTCATGGAAAATTTCAAAGCGATTAGCGCTTTAATTTCGCCCTCTAGTGTGGTAATGCATTACTAAATAATATATGAAAACGTAAGTACCTTTAAATATTTCAGTGTAACTCCCACATCCGAGTACATACAACCATATAATTGGCATCAGTTTAAAGGTAAACCACTCCTCTTGGATATACTATCAACTTTTCGCATCTATGTCCTTCAGGGGTAAATATATACACTATAGAATACAAATTTTGTCATTTTTTACACATAAGTCGGTCCATTTGACCCGCTAAATATTGACCGATATTTATCACAACAGACATGGTTATTCTTTAGCCCAATCCCCTTCTTCATGTAAAATTTCACGACGTTCGGGCCATAATTGCGGCCTTGGAAGCGACCAGAAAATCAGAAAAAAAAAGTTTTTGGGCCATTTCATTCACTAATTAATCGATCTTTACCAAAAACAAAAGGGGACTTCATTGGACCGAACCCATCGTACATGCAAACGACTGATCAATAACTGTGGCCTGTATCGTGTTTACAAATTTTAATGGACAGACGGACGGACACACATGTCAAGATCGGTTGAGATAGTCGAGATATTACGATAGGCATATCTAAAGGGTGATCTAGGACCAATATTTCGCGGCGTTAGGCTGCACAAAGCTCTGACGACATAGTTGTGTATGGTATAAAATATACCTGTAATCTTAAGATATTTTTTCCTATGAATAACAATTGACCTGTGGTCTTGAGAATTTTGGTTATAGGTCTTGACGATTTTTTTTCTATAGCAAAAAACTAGACCTGTGGTCTTGACGATTTTTTTTCTATAGCAAAAAACTAGACCTGTGGTCTTGACGATTTTTTTTCTACAGCAAAAAACTAGACCTGTGGTCTTGACGATTTTTTTCTATAGAAAAAAACTAGACCTGTGGTCTTGACGATTTTTTTTCTATAGCAAAAAACTAGACCTGTGGTCTTGACGATTTTTTTTCTACAGCAAAAAACTAGACCTGTGGTCTTGACGAATTTTTTTCTATAGAAAAAAAAACTAGACCTGTGGTCTTGACGATTTTTTTTCGATAAAAAAACTAGACCTGTGGTCTTGACGATTTTTTTTCTAGAGAAAAAAACTAGACCTGTGGTTTTGACGATTTTTTTTTCTATAGAAAAAAACTAGACCTGTGGTTTTGACGAATTTTTTTCTATAGAAAAAAACTAGACCTGTGGTCTTGACGAATATTTTTGTATAGAAAAAACTAGACCTGTGGTCTTGACGAATTGACCTGTGGTGAGGATATTTTTCTATAGAAAAAAGTACCTAAGGACTTAAGAATTTTTCTATAAATAAAAATAGATCTGTGATTTTGAGGAGTCTTGAAATTTTTTTCTATAAACAAAATATAGCTAAGGTCGTGAGATTTTTTTCTCTACATGAAAAATAGACAAATGGTGGACCTGTATTGTTGAAGAATTTTTCTATAGCAATAATTGACCTGTGTTTATGAGATTTTGGTGTCGGACCGATGGTGCTTCACTATCTTTGAAAATGCAACAATCAGTTAGGTGTTGATGTGAAAATATCAAGGCAAATATTTTAAATAATGAAAAATAATTCTTAAAATATGGTGGTCCAATGTTTTCATTTGGTTTTCTTGATAATTGGCTTTTTTCAGAAAGAATGTACTGTATCTCTCGAATGCAAGGATGTAGCGATGAAAAATTGTGTCTATTTCCTATCTAGGATAGTTGCATTAAATCTGTGAACAGAAAATTGTTCTATGATTACGAAAAAAATTTGGGGCTCAAAGGGTTAAAAAATCATCAAACAAAAATCCAGGAATTTTTAAAATATATTGAAAATTATAGATAATTTCAAACAAAATTTTTTTCTAGCCAAAATCACTGCGATCATGTGCAACTCATCAAAGTATTCTGTTTTATTTTCTTTTATATAGATAACAATTATTTTTTTCTTTTAACTTAAACATATCTCATTGTAATACCAACCTTTCAACTAGTTTCCATTTAACATCAACATTTATTTAACTTAAAAAAAATCTTTAACATAAATCCACTATTAAAACAAATCCCATTTATTTAGTTCACCAGATAAAATACGAACTCTTGAAATAATGTGACACCAGAATAAAGAAATATAAAATATGTGGATGTGAGTGCATGTAGAGAGATTTTTTCAACGCTTCCCAGTTTCACCTTCTTCATGTGTGCATTTCATCTTGTTAACGTTGGCGTTGTTTTTTCTCTCTTTTTTTTACTATGTTACTAGAACAAAAATCCCGAATACTATAGGGAACGTAGAGCTGAAAAAAGAAATAAAACTAAAGGATATGGCAATACTAATATGTATAAGAGAGAGAGACTATATGTAGAACTATTCCTGAAGAGCTTATACAATTTGTATAACGACATGTGCTACAAATGCAAATCTAACGTACACACACATTCACACGCTCGTATACAAATATTTGTGCCGGAATGGCAAAAGGAGCGCACAAAAAATAAACGGAATTGCTACTCTGCTCAGGAATAGAATGACAAAATATGTAGACGAACTATGTGGCCCATATATTATCACTTGGACCGAAATTTAGTCACTAACACTCACACATACGAATATGCATTCATATATGTTTGTTCCATGTATTTTTTGTAAGTGTATGCATAATGGTAAGATGAAGTATAGTAAAAAAAACAGCACCCAGCAAGATTAATTAACTTTACGAAGTAACCGGAAAAAAGAGCACAAACATTGCGATAACAATCA
This sequence comes from Musca vetustissima, assembly GCF_032173495.1. NCBI lineage: Eukaryota > Metazoa > Arthropoda > Insecta > Diptera > Muscidae > Musca > Musca vetustissima. The sequence continues at coordinate 30,198 of NW_026881859.1, forward strand.
CACGCATTTACTACTATAACACATTCCAACAGTTCAGGGTTTCTTTGTTATTGTTGTTGTTTTAACCAAAATTGTGCTAAAAAATGGGGGCCAAAACTAATGTGAAATGATGGTGACTAATGTGCAGTTTTGTTAAGAGGTTCAGTAAGTTGGGGAAAATAAAAAATAACTCTAAAAAAATAATATTTCCATCGTCCGAAAAATATTCTTAAAATCCGCGAGTTGTGATTTCTTAAAAAACATTTTTAGTGAAAAAAAAATATTTCTTTAAAAAATCCACGCCTATGGATCTGCAGAAAAAATATTTCTCTGCGAGTTGTGATCTTTTAAAAAACATTTTAGTAAAAAAATATTTCTTTAAAAAAAATCACGCAGATCTGCAGAAAAACAAATATTTCTCCGCAAGTTGTGATCTCTAAAAAAAAATTTTAGTGAAAAAATATTTATTTTAAAAATCCATGCCTATGGATCTGCTGAAAAAATATTTCTCCGCGAGTTGTGGTTTCTTAAAAACATTTTATTGAAAAAATATTTCTTTAAAAAATTCACGACTATCGATCTGCAGAAAAAAATGCTCCGCGAGTTGTGATCTCTTAAAAAACATTTTTAGTCAAAAAAAATATTTTATTAAAAAATCCACGACTATAGACCTGCAGAAAAAAAAATTTCTTTTAAAAATCCACGCCTATAGACCTGCTAAAAAAAATTCTTTAAAAAATCCACGCCTATGGATCTGCAGAAAAAAAAATTCTTTAAAAAATCCACGCCTATGGATCTGCAGAAAAAAAATTCTTTAAAAAATCCACGCCTATGGATCTGCAGAAAAAAAAATTCTTTAAAAAATCCACGCCTATGGATCTGCAGAAAAAAAAATTCTTTAAAAAATCCACGCCTATGGATCTGCAGTAAAAACTTTCTTTAAAAAATCCACGCCTATGGACCTGCAGAAAAAAAGTCTTTAAAAAATCCACGCAGAAAAGATATTTCTTTAAAAATCCACGCAGTAAAAACTTTCTTTAAAATATCCACGCCTATGGATCTGCAGTAAAAACTTTCTTTAAAATATCCACGCCTATGGATCTACAGTAAAAACTTTCTTTAAAAAATCCACGCCTATGGACCTGCAGAAAAAAAATTCTTTAAAAAATCCACGCAGAAAATATATTTCTTTAAAAAATCCACGCAGAAAAGATATTTCTTTAAAAAATCCACGCCTATGGATCAACAGAAAAGATATTTCTTTAAAAAATCCACGCCTATGGATCAACAGAAAAGATATTTCTTTAAAAAATCCACGCCTATGGATCAACAGAAAAGATATTTCTTTAAAAAATCCACGCCTATGGATCAACAGAAAAGATATTTCTTTAAAAAATCCACGCCTATGGATCAACAGAAAAGATATTTCTTTAAAAAATCCACGCCTATGGATCAACAGAAAAGATATTTCTTTAAAAAATCCACGCCTATGGATCAACAGAAAAGATATTTCTTTAAAAAATCCACGCCTATGGATCAACAGAAAAGATATTTCTTTAAAAAATCCACGCCTATGGATCAACAGAAAAGATATTTCTTTAAAAAATCCACGCCTATGGATCAACAGAAAAGATATTTCTTTAAAAAATCCACGCCTATGGATCAACAGAAAAGATATTTCTTTAAAAAATCCACGCCTATGGATCAACAGAAAAGATATTTCTTTAAAAAATCCACGCCTATGGATCAACAGAAAAGATATTTCTTTAAAAAATCCACGCCTATGGATCAACAGAAAAGATATTTCTTTAAAAAATCCACGCCTATGGATCAACAGAAAAGATATTTCTTTAAAAAATCCACGCCTATGGATCAACAGAAAAGATATTTCTTTAAAAAATCCACGCCTATGGATCAACAGAAAAGATATTTCTTTAAAAAATCCACGCCTATGGATCAACAGAAAAGATATTTCTTTAAAAAATCCACGCCTATGGATCAACAGAAAAGATATTTCTTTAAAAAATCCACGCCTATGGATCAACAGAAAAGATATTTCTTTAAAAAATCCACGCCTATGGATCAACAGAAAAGATATTTCTTTAAAAAATCCACGCCTATGGATCAACAGAAAAGATATTTCTTTAAAAAATCCACGCCTATGGATCAACAGAAAAGATATTTCTTTAAAAAATCCACGCCTATGGATCAACAGAAAAGATATTTCTTTAAAAAATCCACGCCTATGGATCAACAGAAAAGATATTTCTTTAAAAAATCCACGCCTATGGATCAACAGAAAAGATATTTCTTTAAAAAATCCACGCCTATGGATCAACAGAAAAGATATTTCTTTAAAAAATCCACGCCTATGGATCAACAGAAAAGATATTTCTTTAAAAAATCCACGCCTATGGATCAACAGAAAAGATATTTCTTTAAAAAATCCACGCCTATGGATCAACAGAAAAGATATTTCTTTAAAAAATCCACGCCTATGGATCAACAGAAAAGATATTTCTTTAAAAAATCCACGCCTATGGATCAACAGAAAAGATATTTCTTTAAAAAATCCACGCCTATGGATCAACAGAAAAGATATTTCTTTAAAAAATCCACGCCTATGGATCAACAGAAAAGATATTTCTTTAAAAAATCCACGCCTATGGATCAACAGAAAAGATATTTCTTTAAAAAATCCACGCCTATGGATCAACAGAAAAGATATTTCTTTAAAAAATCCACACCTATTGATCAACTGAAAAGACATTTCTTTAAAAAATCCACGCCTATGGATCTACAGAAGAAATATTTCTTCGAAAAATCGGCATTGTCCGGCAGGGAAGACTATAGTTTCGGATCTTGTCACTGATCCTCATCATTTTTCTTTACAAAATCTTTACAAAATCTATATTTCTTTAAAAAAAACCACACCTATGGATCTACTGAAAAAATATTTCTTTAAAAAAAAACACGCCTATGGATCTACTGAAAAAATATTTCTTTAAAAAAAAACACGCCTATGGATCTACTGAAAAAATATTTATTTAAAAAATCCACGCCTATTGCCTATGAAGCTAGTGAAAAATATTTTTTTTAAATCCTTCCCACATTTTTACACCTCCCTCTCTAATTAAGCAAAAGGCTACATACCACATTCGTGTCTAACCGCATTCTTGGCAACCGCAGGAAAAAAGCACACAAGCTAACAAACATTACCATAACACGTGGAGCAAAAAACCAACATAACGCCGTTGATCTAGTTTTCTATATTAAAAAAAAAAACAGTAGAAAAAACATACAGGATCTACGAAAAAAAAATCTAAAATAAAAAACGAACCCAAATCGGATGCATAAAAGGTAGCAACCAAAACTGCAGCAGAAAATGGCGAATGTGAAATAAAAAACGAACTCGCAACCAAACAAAAATTTAAATTTTAGATTAACTTGACGCAGCAGCATACCAGGCCATCACACCGTCATACGTACGTACATACATTACCAACACCATACTCAAAATGCAAAAGCGTTGACATGCGAACCCTAGAACAGAGCATATGTTAGGGGTTACACCGTGTTCAACTATGTCGGTGGTGTCGGGGCCAAACAAAAGATGTTAAGCATGAAATTGAGGTTAATAAAATTATGTTCCTGTGGCAGAAGAAGAGGAAAAAGAAAAATTAGAATTTTTCTCTAAATATGTATGTATACTCATACTCACGCACGCAGGGGAAGGAAGTAGAATTGCAGTGGAGGAAAATGAACAATGACATAGATTTCAATTTCGGGGGGCTTATTTCAAGTGACACATAAATGAAATGTGCCCAGGCTATTGAATACAGATAACCTCTTCTGAACATTATTGGGAGGTACAACTTCCGAAGACAATCTGACTACACATCTAAAACTCAATCAAAATTGTCCGATTTTCCACAAAACCGGAAAATCGACATAAATTTAATGTAAACAAAAAAATAAATAAAAAAACTATAAAAAACAACAAAAAAATAAGTAATCAATTACGTATTGCATAATGTGTCATTTTCAACCAAGGACGCTTATCAAGTATCGGTAAGCTTTTTGTTGTTGTGTCTCCTTCTTATTTTAAATTTCGTTGCAAATGTAATTGAATTAAATGCAAATGATTTTCCCCTCCAAAGCAGAAAAATCAAAAACAACTAACTACCAAAAATTATGTAAACTTTATACACCGACATGTTGTAAATTGTCTATTGAGGCATTTAATAGAAAGACTGACAGACAGACATACACACACAGACTCAAAAAACTTACAAGTAGACATAATTTTATAAGTCAAAGTTATCTCATGGTCATAACAATAGTTGAGGCCATGCTAGCGACAGTCAGACTAAAACACATGAAATAAATGCAAGAAAAACAAGATGAAAAAAGACCAACTACCAATCAAGACAACAACATCAACAAAATAAAAACAAAACAAAAAACGTTTTTAAAAAAAGTACAACCTAAGCTCAAAATAAAACAATCACCTTAGCCAAGCAAATACTGTATAAATGTAGCTTGGAGTGTGTGTGTATGTCTTTAACTGGCCCCTGCTGCTGCAATATCAGCCAGACAAACTGGCTAACAACTTAACTATGTGTTTGCAACTCCCAACGGAGACGATATGCCAAGCAAAACAAGCTAGCAGCCAGCCAAACAACCATCCAACCAAGCAACAACATCCAACAATAAGCATCACATGCTGCAAGGCATATCAGAAAAGAGCCAACATTGGATGTAATTCCAGTGGACAGTGGTTTAAAGATGAACAATATTTAAGGAAGCTATAAATTATTAAAGGACCACCAGTAATGTCGAATTTTTAAAGAATATTTTTTCATCGACCAACAGAAGCATGGATTTTTAAGGAATATTTGTTTATGGACTACAACGTGATTTTTTCAACGAATATTTTTTAAAGTATTTTAACAAATATTTTAAATGGATTTTTTAAGAATATTTTTCATGGACCACCAAAAACGTCGACTTTTTAAAGAATATTTTTTTTCATGGACCAACAGAAGCGCGGATTTTTTAAATAATGTTTTGAATGAAAAATATTTTTAATTTAAAGAATAGATCCACGTTTCGGCTATCCGAAAGAATATTTTAAAGAATATTTTTTTAAAATGCTATCCGAATTGTGGATTTTTTAAAGAATATTAAAGAAGGACCACCAGAAGCGTACATTGTTTAAATAATATATTTTCAAGGACTTTCAAAGGAAGACATTTTAAATAATATTTTTTGGAGGATTCTCGGAGTATGATTTTTTAAGAAAAATTTTATGCTTTAAGGGAATGGATGTTTTTTAAGGATATAGTTTGAAGGGCTTTCCAAGTATGATTTTTTAAATAATATTTTTTGAAAGACTTTAGGAGGACGACATTTTATTAGAATGTTTTTAAAGACTTTTAGAGGATGACTTTTTTAACAATATTTGTTGGGAGGACTTTCGAAAAATGACGTTTTTAAGAATATTTTTTAAAGGATTCTCGTAGGATCCTTTTTAAGAATATTGATTAAAGTAATTTCGAAGAAAGACTTTATTCTGAATATTTTTGGAAGTGTGAATTTTTAGGACTTTCAGAGGATGAGTTTTTAAGAATATTTTTGGAGGACTAACGGAGGATGTTTTTTTTTTATTAAGAATATTGTTTGAATGTCTTTTAGAGGACTTTCGGTGATTGACATTTTTACGAATATTTTTGGAGGACGGTGGGAAGAAGATTTTTTTCGGTTAATAGCTTAGTAAAAACATTCTTAAGGACATTTGAATGATAAAGTTTTTAGGAATATCTGTAAGGACTTTCAGAGAATTAGTTTTTTAAGACAACTTCTATAAGATCTTCAAAGGATGACATTTTTAAAAATATTTTTTAGATGACTTTCGAAGTCATATTAGGTTGGGGAAAAATAAATCCATTAGTTTTATATGAACTATAGGACTTTATTTAACATGCTTCGGAATGTCCTGTTTGGCCCACATATGCACCGGTTTGTTGTATGATTTGTTGCTATTTCAAAGGCAACTTCATAATGCTCTCTCATAGGAGTCCTGCTCTCTATTAGCAAAAAACTCTAATAGAGGAACCAAAATTGCACATAATTGCTGTTACAGTATCGGAACCATAAACACCATTCACAATTTCTGCCGCTCGGCTTGGATTTTCGCATTTGTCATATAAAAACTGTAAAATGTACCAAATTTTCTCCTTGTTAACATACATTTTTAAAATCCTGTAACTCACAACTGAATGCTCCAAACAAAAACAGCAAAATATTTTTTTGTTTCTGCGAAATTTCACCCTTCTCAACGAGCATAAATCTGGAATTTTTTGATCGATACTTTACGAGAAATCTATTAGTACAGCCATCTGTCGAAAAAATAATGGATTTCTTTTCCCTTAATCTAATATTTTCTGAAGGACTATTTGAGTTTTTCTTTTTAAGGATGCTAATATTATTATATTTTAGTTCCCAACCACTGTTCCCCGCCATTGGGTTTAACGAAAAAACTCCGACATGTTGTTGCCGTT
>NW_026881860.1:0-36142 GCF_032173495.1 Musca vetustissima
AATAAATTTTTATAATCACTTAGATTGTTTTCCCCCCAGCCGAAAAAAATCATGTTTGTTTATTGGTATTACCTTTTTGTAGAAACAACAAATTAATAAAAAACAACAACATTCGATCCAATATATTTTCATCATTAAATGTTTGTGCTACCTATACAGGAGCAATTTAAAACAACAAATAGGGTGGGCAGTGGGACAATCCACGATTTTTCATAAAATATTTTTTAAAAATCCTCCAAAAGTCGTGGATTTTTCAAAGAATATTTTTTCAAAGTTTCCAAAGGCGTGGATTTTTTAAGGAATATTTTTCAAAGTCCTCCAAAGGCGTGGATTTTTTAAAGAATATTTTTTCTAGGGTCTACCAAAGGCGTGGATTTTTTAAAGAATATTTTTTTCAAGGTATACCAAAGGCGTGGATTTTTTAAAGAATATTTTTTCAAAGTCCTCCAAAGGCATGGATTTTTTTAAGAATATTTTTTGAAAGTCCTCCAAAGGCGTTGATTTTTTAAAGAATATTTTTCAAAGTCCTCCAACGGCGTGGATATTTAAAGAATATTTTTTCAAAGTCCTCCAAAGGCGTGGATTTTTTTAAGAATATTTTTTCAAAGTCCCCCAAAGGCGTGGATTTTTTAAAGAATATTTTTTCAAAGTCCTCCAAAGGCGTGGATTTTTTAAAGAATATTTTTTTCAATGTCCCCCAAAGGCGTGGATTTTTTAAAGAATATTTTTTCAAAGTCCTCCAAAGGCGTGGATTTTTTAAAGAATATTTTTTTCAAAGTCCCCCAAAGGCGTGGATTTTTTAAAGAATATTTTTTTCAAAGTCCTCCAAAAGCGTGGATTTTTATAGAATATTTTTTCAAAGTCCTCCAAAGGCGTGGATTTTTTAAAGAATATTTTTTTAAAGTCCTCCAAAGGCGTGGATTTTTTAAAGAATATTTTTTCAAAGTCCTCCAAAAGCGTGGATTTTTATAGAATATTTTTTCAAAGTCCTCCAAAGGCGTGGATTTTTTAAAGAATATTTTTTTAAAGTCCTCCAAAGGCGTGGATTTTTTAAAGAATATTTTTTCAAAGTCCTCCAAAGGCGTGGATTTTTTAAAGAATATTTTTTCAAAGTCCTCCAAAGGCGTGGATTTTTTAAAGAATATTTTTTCAAAGTCATCCAAAGGCGTGGATTTTTTAAAGAATATTTTTTCAAAGTCATCCAAAGGCGTGGATTTTTTAAAGAATATTTTTTCAAAGTCATCCAAAGGCGTGGATTTTTTAAAGAATATTTTTTCAAAGTCATCCAAAGGCGTGGATTTTTTAAAGAATATTTTTTCAAAGTCATCCAAAGGCGTGGATTTTTTAAAGAATATTTTTTCAAAGTCATCCAAAGGCGTGGATTTTTTAAAGAATATTTTTTCAAAGTCATCCAAAGGCGTGGATTTTTTAAAGAATATTTTTTCAAAGTCATCCAAAGGCGTGGATTTTTTAAAGAATATTTTTTCAAAGTCATCCAAAGGCGTGGATTTTTTAAAGAATATTTTTTCAAAGTCATCCAAAGGCGTGGATTTTTTAAAGAATATTTTTTCAAAGTCATCCAAAGGCGTGGATTTTTAAAGAATATTTTTTCAAAGTCATCCAAAGGCGTGGATTTTTAAAGAATATTTTTTCAAAGTCATCCAAAGGCGTGGATTTTTTAAAGAATATTTTTTCAAAGTCATCCAAAGGCGTGGATTTTTTAAAGAATATTTTTTCAAAGTCATCCAAAGGCGTGGATTTTTTAAAGAATATTTTTTCAAAGTCATCCAAAGGCGTGGATTTTTTAAAGAATATTTTTTCAAAGTCATCCAAAGGCGTGGATTTTTTAAAGAATATTTTTTCAAAGTCATCCAAAGGCGTGGATTTTTTAAAGAATATTTTTTCAAAGTCATCCAAAGGCGTGGATTTTTTAAAGAATATTTTTTCAAAGTCATCCAAAGGCGTGGATTTTTTAAAGAATATTTTTTCAAAGTCATCCAAAGGCGTGGATTTTTTAAAGAATATTTTTTCAAAGTCATCCAAAGGCGTGGATTTTTTAAAGAATATTTTTTCAAAGTCATCCAAAGGCGTGGATTTTTTAAAGAATATTTTTTCAAAGTCATCCAAAGGCGTGGATTTTTTAAAGAATATTTTTTCAAAGTCATCCAAAGGCGTGGATTTTTTAAAGAATATTTTTTCAAAGTCATCCAAAGGCGTGGATTTTTTAAAGAATATTTTTTCAAAGTCATCCAAAGGCGTGGATTTTTTAAAGAATATTTTTTCAAAGTCATCCAAAGGCGTGGATTTTTTAAAGAATATTTTTTCAAAGTCATCCAAAGGCGTGGATTTTTTAAAGAATATTTTTTCAAAGTCATCCAAAGGCGTGGATTTTTTAAAGAATATTTTTTCAAAGTCATCCAAAGGCGTGGATTTTTTAAAGAATATTTTTTCAAAGTCATCCAAAGGCGTGGATTTTTTAAAGAATATTTTTTCAAAGTCATCCAAAGGCGTGGATTTTTTAAAGAATATTTTTTCAAAGTCATCCAAAGGCGTGGATTTTTTAAAGAATATTTTTTCAAAGTCATCCAAAGGCGTGGATTTTTTAAAGAATATTTTTTCAAAGTCATCCAAAGGCGTGGATTTTTTAAAGAATATTTTTTCAAAGTCATCCAAAGGCGTGGATTTTTTAAAGAATATTTTTTTCAAAGCTCCAACCAAGGCGTGGATTTTTTAAAGAATATTTTTTCAAAGTCATCCAAAGGCGTGGATTTTTTAAAGAATATTTTTTCAAAGTCTCCAAAGGCGTGGATTTTTTAAAGAATATTTTTTCAAAGTCTCCAAAGGCGTGGATTTTTTAAAGAATATATTTTTTTCAATTTATATTTTTTAAAATCTGCTAAAGAGTATTTTTTAAGGATCCGTGAATTTTTAAATAAAATTCTTTTTTGAACCCACTGTCAAAACATATTCCTGCGATTTTGTATTGGTCACAAGATTTCTTTAAACTTTATTTCAGCACACAATCAAAGTTAAGTGTGTTGTCGTTGCTCATTTCCTACATAGCTATTGCCTACCATATATCAGGCTTTTACTGAAGAGGCCTATATACAAGAATAACAAACCATCATTTACCATCTTAGGAAATCATAGCACGTTCTTACCGTTCTGGAAGATTAAAAATTACGTTTGTTGGATTTTAATGATTTGCTACTTTCGAGTTTTTTGTTCTGGAGGGTGGGGACCAACTTTGCTGTTGTGATTGGCGTTGTTAACGTGATTGCCCACCATGTGCGAAACATGGTGGTTGCTTGATTTTACTTTTATTTGACATTCCTTAGAACTTAGTTTTAGGTATTTTTTAGAGCGGATGTTATATTTGGAAATCGTTTCACCATTTACAAGAGGTTGAATTGAAGCAAATGAACACCACTTAACTAGCAGAACAAAATGTATGTTTTTCCTATTGAATACTTGATCTAAATTTGTTGAATATACATATAAATTACGAAATCGTAAAATATTAAACACCAATTTGTGGATTTCATTCAAATTTACACATTTTTCTTAAAATAGTGAAAAATATTACGCTTCATTCCCAAGTTATCCAATAGTTAGTTGTGAATTGTGTTCTTGCATAAATTTGAGTTTAGAACTATAAAATGCTGTACAACAAGTATTAAACATTTTATATTGTTAATATATAAGTATATGTGTGAAATTGATTTAAAGGTGATGCAAAATTCTCTGCCAGTTATTCGGTTCGGTATGGAAATATATAAAAGATATATTCTAAAAAAATTTGGACACAGATATCCCCTTACAAATATTTTTTATCTTATACCCCAAAAAATATATATTGGCTCCGATATTCCTTATAAGTAGGTTTAATAAATATGTTGACTTCGATGTTCTTTAAGAAGGTATTTTTAAAACAAATATTGCGTCCAGTATTTCTATAATGAGTTATATACTGTCTGTATAATTTCTTTAAAAAAAATATACGTCCGATATTCCTTGAAAAAAAGAATATTGAATATATGTAATTAATAAATCATATTTCAGCTACGACAACCCTTAAAAATAGTTGCAAAATATATATATATATATATATATATTTTTATAAAATCCAAATCCATCCTTTGGTAGTCTTTGAAAAAATATTTTGTTTACCTTATTTGAAATATAAAAAATCGGTCGGGATTATCTGTTAGTAGGTTTTTATCCTCTAGGAAAACAAAATACCAATTACAGACAATAACTGAAATTTCGACTAAGAACTTCAGCATGCTGAAATTGGGGCGGGACGTTCATATTGGATGAAATGAAAAAAAATTTGGAACTATATACAGCCTTTATACCTTTTTGGATCCCACAAAGAACGGGGAATGCCACATAAAAGCCACTTCGTCTCTGACAAAAATACCTAAAATCTAGCGTGTCTATATTAAGCAATATTATCCTTTACCCCCAAATCAAATCATTTTCTGCTGAAAAATGCGCCTTTAGCATATATAAACCAGTAAGGAAAGTAGTAAAGTCGGGCGGAGACGACTATATGATACCCTTTACCTCTTTGGGTATATTCAACAGATGAATGCTAACAGACGTCGAAATTGTTCAAATATAGGGTTGCTTCTTATAATGGGACAAAATTATCTAAATTTGAGTCAATTTTGTGTAAAATCGGACGAAAATATATATGTAGAAGCTATATCAAAATCTGAACCGATTTTAATGAGAATTTCAGAGGTTAACTTATAACTACAGTTTATTGTGTGGCAATCGGACAAACGTTGGGTCTTAAGTGCACAATATAGGAGCTATATATAAATCTGAATCGATATTCAGGAAACTTTACACATATCACTCCAGACTCTTTTCAGTACACTATGCAAAATTTTTGTGCAAATCGAAATACGTATAGGGACTTTGGTACACCATTTACATTAAATCGGACGAAAATTTATACATCCAAACCGATTTTTACGAAACTTAACGTGCACTATTCTAGACTTAATTAAGTACGCTATGCCAAATTTCGAAAGTAATATAGGGACTTTGGTACACCATTTACCTTAAATCGGACGAAAATATATATGGCAGCTATATCTAAATCTGAACCGATTTTTCCCAATTTCAATAGGGTTCGTCCTTGGGCCAATTAAGTGACCTGTGCCAAATTTCATCCAAATCGGATCATAAATGCGATCTGTACTTTGTTAACAAAAATACATGAACTTACAGACGGACATGCATAAATCGACTCAGAAAGTGATTCTGTGCATATTCTCAAAAGGAACCATGGGTCTATCTCGATTATTTTTGCCTGTTACAAACATATGCACAAGGACACAGTGACCACAGACCACAGTGCGGTGAATTGTATAAAAATGTACTTAAAAATTCACACCTGCAGCAAGTAAATATGTATGCAATTATGTTCCGCCATGTCGACGTTCTAATACACTTCAGCATTGAAATCGATATTCAAACAACCCAATGTTCAATATTTATAAATGCAATATCAGGCGAATGGAATTGCATATTTCAACCAAACCTTGCACAACCTATTACCTATACCAATCCTATATCAATTCCGAATATGGGACCCAGTAGTCCACATCTTCCGGTACCTCCCTCTCAAATCGTCAATATTTTACAAAATTTTATCAACATTAAATCCGAAACCTCTTTGATAAAAACATATTTCTTATATAAAGCTAATAATTAAATATGTGTGTAATTTCGAAACCCCATAATCCACAGGGTGGGGGTATATATCTGTCGGCAGCACAGACTAACACTTTCTTACTTCTTTTGCCAGATTTCAAGTAAATAATGCACCAAACTTATCATGTTTGTCCGGTTGTCACGAAATTTTGCACAACGTATTAAATTGCGCCTAGAATGACTTTGGTTTTTGTGCCAGTATTAAGCGACGACAGAAGAGATTCTCAACGCGTTTTTCTCAAAACAATTTTTTTACAAATGGCGATCACTATAACTCAAAAATTAATAATCCAATCGGTTCCGAATTTTAACACGCATATATAGGTATCCTATGAGATAGGACAGAAGTCGGTTCACATATAGATAAACTTTTCATAATTAAGTTCGTCCAATTTTATGTCAATGTTTTTTTTAGAAAAATGCGACGTCTGTTAGGACACATCTGTTGAATATACCCAAGGAGGTAAAGGGTATCATTACTACTTTCCTTGCTGGTTTCACATTAAAGTTGACACAGCATTCACGTAAATCAACTTTGGAGGACAATATCACGAAAAGTTTGCAACGACAGATCAATAAATCTAAAACTATTCAATTTTTCTCATGTACTTTAATAATTCCGCAGTTAAAAAGAGCTGAACCTCGGCTGCAACTATGTTAAAAAATTTACAATATTGGTCATATAATAAACATTTTAGAATCTCCGAGAATCTGAAATACCATATTATAGCAACATTTGTCAGGAAATTCTGCAAAACATCAAAAAAATGGGGCGGCACCTTAATATGACAGGTATATCAAAACATGGACCCATATACTCCATTTTCAATACCAAACATACTGTCAGTGTATGTGCAAAACGTCAAAGTAGACTTTGCTCCGATATTGCTTGAAAATATTCTTTAAAAAACAGGTATGATATACAATTAATCATTAAGCGGAGCAGTAGGAGCTCTATATCTCAGTACTTATTCAACATATATAACAACTTTATGGCTGGTTATTGTCCTCTGACACTTAATTGTAAAAAAATAGTACAAAAAAGATATAAAAAATAGTATTAGTTAAAAAATTTTACAGATTTGTAAAAAAAGTCAAATTCGCCGAATGTGCCCCAACCCGGGGTAGCTTCGGCATTTGATGGGGCACATTCGGCACCATAGTCATAGCCGGGTAATTGTCATCGCTATCAGTCTGGTTGAAATTCTGATCCTCTAAAGGCTCTATTTGGTTTTAATACGCCACAAAATGTTTGAATTATAGGGCATTATTTTCTAGCGGCGGACGTTTTCATCTCAATGTCGCACACACTATCAGAAATAGGGTTTTTCTATCGCATTTTCGCACGTTTGATCTTATATATGCAATTTCGAACCATATTAAAGGATTAGCTTTAAAGACAAACTCTAAAACATTTAAGGAAATAATATTGCACAATCTGTATATGGCCGAATGTGCCCCACTTTAAAATGCCGAATGTACCCCGAATGTACTTTTTATAGTTTTTTTTTTAGTTAACCACTTTTTAATAATATTGTCTTAAAAATTTAAAAAGTTTTATACACGAAATACTTGCGAAATGGAATTGAAATATTACAGAAACATCTATAAAAATACAAAAACCCATGTATCTAAATAAGCTTATTAGCTAGAAATTTCAAACTTTGTGTCAGTTATTTATTTCGATATTCGATACCTATGTATCGAAACTAGTGATGCACGGTGAGAGCTTCATATCGAAAACGCGATTGCCGAAGGTGCCCCGATGCCGAAGGTGCCCAGTCTCCCCTACAGTCGGTCGGTCTTCACCGATTATCTAGCAAACCTGTAGGATTATCCATTTTTCATTTAGACAAAAATAACGACTATTGATTTATTTGGACCCATATGTGTGTCATCCTTGAACTTCATCCAGATCTTGCAAAATTTCGTATCATGATAATATAAAGATAAACCTTTCCTTTTTGGTATACTGTCAACTTCATCGGCTTATGTCATCCCGAGTGAACATTTACGCCATAATAAGCACATTTTGTAATATTGCACACAAGAGTGTTGGTCCATTTATTATTAACCTATCATCATAAAATATTAGTCAATCATCCTCCTGGCCCTTTTCCATCCGTGATGTTCTTGCCTCTCCAGAGCGACTAAAAAAGCAGGCAAAAAAGTTGATTCTCCATTCCGTCCCCTAAATATTATTTTGCCAGAACCGGACTAACATGCAATTGGTCCATAACATAGGTCTGTACTTGGATTACAAATTATAATGGACAGTGGCTAATCAAGCTATTGCTCACATACAAAAACATGTTTGTAGGTTATTAAAAACAACGCCTTGAAACCCCGATTTTTAACAAATCTACGTTTTACATATACTTTCAAGAATTTTTCTTCAATAAACCTGTCTTAAATCTTTGAAAGTAGTATGTTAAAAAAAAATTTCAGAAAATCTACTATTTATTATGGCATGAAAAATATTCCAAAAATTATAATAACCAAAAGAATAATAACCGGTTACTTTGTTAAGACTTCCACACTAATATATGTTTGTAAATTTGTTTGCTAAGCATTTAATTTCCAATATACACATACCTACATGAACCCATAATCCAATAAGTTTTTATATATTGAAACGATATTTTATGGACGTGGTCACATATGAATTTGGTTCTCCTACCTATTATTGCTGAACCATAGCCTCCTATAATCTCTATTCTCTCCCATAAATCTAATTGTATGGAATAGTTTATGTACAGGACTTCAGTTTCCCTCAATTGTGCCGTATTTGCAAACTATATAAAAATTGCTGTTATCCGTTCGAACATTTTTAGAAAATAGAAAATTAATTTTTATTTTTATTATTGGTTTATGCGTGTTTTTGCAAATTGATATTCGTGTAATCGAATTTTATTACACAAATCTCAACCATGGACAACATTCGTCTGCGTGCACTTCTGGTCGACTGTTTGGTTGGCTGACTGGCTGCCTGGTTGGTTGTCTGTCTGCGGCTCATTCCACTTGGTTTAGTCGTTGATTCAATGTCGAGGCTGAGTGGTCAAAAGGCTAGAAATTTTAAAGGGTTGCCATTTAAAGCAAACATATTTACAAAAAATCGGAAGTATACAAAATGGCAACTTCGTTTGGAGACTTTAGGAGATTATTGTCCGATTTTGAGAATTTTTGCAAAATTAACAAAATATCGACCACATTTTTCATAGGTAGAAAAAAATACCCAATGTGGCAACTCCATTTATGTTGTCCATTTTATTGTTCATGCAACAACGGCTACTTCTCATTTTATTTTGTTCCGATTTTTAGCTACAAAAACTAATTAAACTTTATTTCAATGTGTTTTTGTATTTAGTTGTCGTCGTTGTTGTTATTTTATTATTTGCTGCCTCGGATGAGTTCAATAATCTGTTGCTATTGCTGTCAGTCAGCTTCCGTACACAGATTTTTTTCCAGCTTTTTCATACATCATTTATTGTCCGTCGCGCTCAATAGACCGTTACTTTATGACAAATAGGTGCGGGGGAGGGGAAGTGATTCCGGGCTTTATCAATGAACTATGGAAAACTTTACTTTTAGAGTTGTTAATTATTTCCAATTATTAGTTGCAGTTTAATTTTATTTCGCCGCGTCGAGAACGTGATAGAAAGAGCGACACACAATTTACATAATTTAATGAAATTTTAATTTGCTAATATATATATTTTTTGTTGCAGGGTAGCTACATGGCTGGCAATGGATGGGTGATGGATGTGTTTCGGTAGCAGAGGACAGATGTTGGGAATTATTAAAGGATTGGAAATTTAAAGAAAAATTCATTGAAAACAAGGCGTGGATTTTTTATAAATGTTTTTTAAGGTTTATTATTGCGATGGAAAGGGACTGGCGTAAATAAATCAGATGATTACGCCCCTTATTATGGCTGCCCTGAAACGAGACGTGAATTTAGCTGCGGATTAATGAATAATAGGAGAAGAAAAGACATCGTCTCCAAATTCCCCCCAGTAGATGAGCGAATTGCTATAATCCGCATAAAAGCGAAGATCTTCTACATCAGTCTTATTTGCGCCCATGCTCATGCCCATGTCCCTCCAGTAGATGAGCGAATTGCTGTAATCCCTATAAAAACGAAGTTCTTTTACATCAGTCTTATTTCCGCCCATGCTCCGACGGAAGACAAAGATGAGCAGACGAAACACATTTTTACGAGCGCCTAGAAACTGCATATGACCGCTGCCCTGGCCATGACATTAAAATTCTGCTCGAAAATGTTAATGCAAAAATCAGAAGGGAAAATATCTTTGGCCCCAACGTCAAAGAAACATCACAAACAACCACCACGAAGAAACATCCGACAACGGCATGAGGTTGATGACTTCGCGGCAGCAAAAAACATGGCAGTTAGCAGCACCAGATTCAAGCATTTCGATATACACAAGGCACCTGGATTTCTACTGATCAAGCAACGAGAAATCAAATTGACCATTTTGTTATAGACGGAAGTCATTCGTCTAGTGTTTTAGACATCCGATCGATCCGGGGAGTGAATATCGATTCGGCCCTTACCTTGTGGCAGCCAAGGTTCGCACCCATCTTAATGTTGCAGCGAAGGTGCGATCTAATGTAACAAGGAAACTCGACGTCGAAAAGCTGCAAACACTACAGGTAGCATATGTCTACTCCGCTCAACTTACCCACCTGCTTGACGAAAGCACCACTTGTCCCGATAATAATATAGAAGATACAGTGGCAACGAATTGCCCATTCCCTACAAACTGCAGCAAAAGCAACACTTGGGTACCAAAAACCACCATCAAGAAATCCATGGTACGATCAGGAGTGTCGTAATGCTACTGAAAAATGCAGAGTATTGGGCAACCCTGCAGACAGTAGCAACAAGTAATGCCGCATTCGACAGCCCTATCCGTTCAGAGGTGTTTAAAGTCAAGTCTGCCTTTGGCATTCCTGCAAAATTAATTCGGCTATGCAGGATAACTTTAACTGGCACAAGATCAGCAGTTAAAGTCGGAAATGATCTCTCGGAGCCCTTTAATACGGAACGAGAATTCAGACAAGGTGAGAGTTTGTCGTGTGATCTTTATAACATCATGCTGGAAAAGGTCATACGAGAGGCAAAGGCGAACAGAAATGGCACTTTGTACACCAAACAACACATGTTACTCGCCTACGCCGATGACATCGACGTAATGGGTCGAACATTGAGGGCGGTAACAGCCAGCTTTGAACACATTGAGAAGGAGTCTGCCAAAGTGGGTCTGGCAGTAAACGGCGAAAAGACCAAGCTGATGGTATCAACGCGCAAGACGTCCAATATACTCAGACCCACTGTGGAACTTGAGAACTACAGCTTCGAGGTAGTCAAATATTTTATATATCTTCGTACCGCCATAAATAAAACTAATGACATCAGTTTTAAAATTCGGAGAGGGATAGTGTTGGCCAACTGATGCTACTATGGTATGAGTAAGCAACTCAAAAGCAAGGCCAATCTCACACTCTACAAGACGCTGATACTACCCGTGCTATTATATGGATCTGAAGCGTGGGTACTTACGCAAGCAGATGAGGCAGCTCTTGGAGTGTTTGAGAAAAAAAATCTCCGAAAGATCTATGGGCCGATCTACGTTGACGGTGAATATCGCTGCCGAATAAACCATTAGCTGTACCAGCTATTCTCGGACATCGGCATCAGCTGCAGCGACTACGTTGGCTGGGTCATGTTCAGAGAATGGATGAAGATGCCCCAGCCCAAAAGGCGTATAAAAGCGAACCAGTTGATGGTTCACGCAGAAGGGGAAGGCCACGAATAAGATGGAAAGATCAAGTGGAAGAAAACATTTGCCGAATATGGTTTTTCAAATTGGAAAATCTGCGCAAAAGACCGACGCGCCTGTAAATCTTTTTATACCCTCCACCATAGTATGGAGGGTATATTAATTTTGTTTTTCCGTTTGTAACACATCGAAATAGTCATTTCCGACCCTATAAAGTAAAATTCTATGACGATATAGCCATGTCCGTCTGTCTGTTGTAATCACTCTAGCGTCTAAACGAATTGAGATAGATCGCCAAAATTTTGCATAGAGTCGTCCTTTGTCTGCAGGCAGGTCAATTTCGAAGATGGGCTTTATCGGTCCACGTTTAGGCATAGCTCCTATATAAGGGTACCCCCCAAATTTCGGTATTTTGAGGTTCTTGAGCGTGTTTTTCAACCGCTGAAATTCGGTACATTGAGTTCTTATTGGGTACCAAATTTCCCCACTAAACATTATAAATATGGGTCCATATTTTCGGAAAGCCCCCATATAAGGGTACCCCAAATTTTGCAGTATTTTAGGGTTCTTGAGAGCGGGTTTCAACCGAATTCGCTGAAATTAGGTACTTTGAGTTCTTATTGGGTAGCAAATCTCTATACTAAAAATTATAAATATAGGTAAATTTTTTCGGGTAGCCCCCATATAAGGGTACCCCAATTTTCGGTATTTTAGGGTTCTTGAGCGCGGTTTTCAACCGAATTCGCTGAAATTTGGTATTTTGTAGTCGTATATGGTAACAAATCTCCCCACCAAAAATTATTAATATTCACCCCTTGGGGGTCCCCATATAACCCCCTTTTTATATTAAAATAGTTATATGATTTGTTCCGTGTGTTGCGGTTGGGTAGTCGTTACGGGGAATTGCCAATTTTTACCCTACAAAGACAATTTGCCATATGTTGCAAGCATTCCGCCTTCTAAAGGTATTGTGATAAAAGAAACCTCAAACATGACGATAATGAAATATATCGGCAGACATTTAGACATCTCCTCAATATAGTGATACCTCCTGAAGGAAATAATTGAGATAAACAATTAAAATATTTGGTTCAATATTGGCATATACCGGTCGTTACGGGGAATTATTTAAAAAATATTAATTAGGCATAGGCATATAATGATATCCCCAAATATTCACCATTTTCCTACACAATGTTATCAATATTGTTCCCCCTTTAGGCATACCCTCATATAACTTTGTAATCTAAATTACAGTAGTTTGAGGATTTTATACTCTACCATGCGTTATCAGTATCAGTCCACTTTTTGGAACTTGCAGATTTTAGGAAAAATCCCCATTA
Organism: Musca vetustissima; assembly: GCF_032173495.1. Classification (NCBI taxonomy): domain Eukaryota; kingdom Metazoa; phylum Arthropoda; class Insecta; order Diptera; family Muscidae; genus Musca; species Musca vetustissima. The sequence continues at coordinate 12,881 of NW_026881860.1, forward strand.
AAAATTGCTGAAGTTTGAATTTGGTGTACATAATGGTTTACATAAATCGGTTTGTAGAATATATACCCACTTTTTGGTATATACCCACTTTTTGGTATGTTCCCTATATTTTCATTACATGTATCTGTCAGTATAACTATGGTGGAGGGTATCCAAAGTTCGGCCCGGCCGAACTTAACGCTTTTTCACTTGTTTAAGCTCGGCTTATGGAACGAAAGTTCTGAATATGGAACAATGCTTGAACAAATATTCTTGAAAAAATCCAAGCCTTGTGTTAGGCACACACATACGAATATAATTAAAGAAATCCACGTCTTGTGGTATTTCAGAAGAAATATTTTTCCAAAACCACGCTTGTCGTGGACCTTGAAAAAATAATTTTCAATGTTTCGAGATTGTCTTGGAGCTTCAAAATAATATTATTTGACAAATTCATTTATTTATTTTTGTCTCTATTATTTAGTTAGTTTAACTACATGCTTGTCTTGTAAGAGGATTAAAAATTAAAACTTTTGTTTTTTTTTCATTTCGAAATTCTATAGACTAGACAATTTCAAGGGCTAGTGGAAATTGTTCATAAAACTGAACATGAAGTTTATAATTCTAGCAATTATTTTGACATTTACAAAATAAAACTTTCATTCAAATGTAAATTGTTGCACAACTTAATCCTCTTGAAAGCAAAAGCAACAACAACAAAAACAACTTCCTTTAGCAATTTACGTATGCAAAGATGAATTTTAAAAATTTAAAGAAAAATTACATAAAGTATTTTTGTTTTTGTGAAAACGTGGCATATAAAGCAGTTACTATCCGTACCCAGCCCCTGCCTTTGGCACTCATCTGCATATTTTATTTAACCACTTTGTTATGATTCTTGTCAAAACAGGCAAATATGCTGTAGACATTTTTTAATCGGCTTAAAACAAATGCCTGCATTACTCTATGCAGCAACAATAATGGCAACACCAACAAAAAACTCAGAAAAGGCAGTCAAATACCGGAGTCCAAAAAAGAAAAAATAATACCAACCTAACAAAAGCCAACCAAATGGAAGTAGAAGAAGAATGGTGTCACCGCATGGCCCTGATGCCCTTTTGCTGCTGCTGTTGTTGTGGAATATAATTTTTTCTAGGTCTGATTTTTTTGTTCTGGTTTAAGACATATTTCTCATAAGGGTGTCACGTTCATATTACGCATCACGTAGCTAGCCCGCCACCGATGTACAAGTATTTGCATTTCTCGTACTTTGTTCTTTTTTGAACTTCTTTTTTGTTCTCTCTCTCTTCGGTTTGATGTGGCCGTTAACGTTATTATATGCTAGCGAGCGAACATGGAACAACAGCTGAAAGGTAGCAGCAGCCCTGTAATCCCTTGGACATTTCAATTCTCGGAAGTAGAAGTTGTGCTGGTGGCGGAACAGTCATGGATCCAACTAAATTTCAAGCATATTGCGTAGTTATGCGAAGATGTGTTCCAGACAACAGAAGACACATATACAAACTGATATGCAAGACACAATGCTGAAAAAAATCAAGATGAATGGAGATGATGATATGTGCCAGCCAACCAACAACATATGCGGCAAAACACGCATGAAGCTAAGAAAATATGCAAATGTGTGCATATATATTTGAACAATGAAGGTACGCTACAGCATGTCGGGATCAGTTCAAGGTAGCAGGGTGGATATTTTAAAGAATATTATTTCAAGGTCCAAGACGAGATGGATTTTTTAAAAAAAATATTTTTCAAGGTGCTGATTTTGGGTGTATTTTTATACCCTACACAACTATTTTGTGTGTTATAGCTTGGGTGTTATAGCTTTGTGCAGCTCCGCAACGCAAAATATTGGTCCTAGACCACAGACGGGCGAACCACCGGACACGTGCGCTCTCGCGAGAGTAAATATCACTATTCGCTTACACACATTCAACTGAACCAATTGAAAAACCAATTACACACACACAAAGACAAATGCGTAAGAACAATTTTTTTACGCTCTGCCCGACCCTGTCCTAGTCCCACCTTTAAGTATACCGATCGTCATATCTCGACTAGCTGAATCGATCTAGACAGGTGTGTCCGTCCGTCTGTCTGTCCATTATAATTTGTAAACACGGTACAGGCCACAATTATGGACCAATATTCACGAAATTTTACATGTAGGATGGGTTACGGCCAATGAAGACCCCTATTGTTTTTGGTAAAGATCGGTTAATATTAAGGGGATGAAATGGACCAAATACTAAATTTTTGTCGGTTTTTGTGGTTGCTCCAGAGGCCGCATAGATCCGAGAAGTTGATAGTATATCAACGAGGAATTGATGACCTTTGAATTGATACCATTTATATTTTCATATGTTCCCGGATGTGGGAGTTACACTTAAATATTTACAGGTGCTTAAGTATTCATATAATTTTTAGAAGCCCATTACCACACAAGAGGGCGAAAATATAGCGCTGATCCCTTTTGACATGAGAATTCAGGTATGGTCGCCTAAACGCCTAAAATTTTCGGTAATGATCAGATAGTAATATTAGGACAAAGTGGACCGACAAATTATTTTTTTGAGTTTTTCAAGTCGATATATAGTCCACAATTGAAAGCCAATCATCAGAACAGAACGCACGGTGAAGGGAATCTTGACAAGTAATTAAAAGGGCTGTTCTGAATATTCGTTATATCTGTTGAAATATTGTCCATGCTCAGAATATAGAACCACATAAAGTTAGATTTTTGTGGAAGTTGTGTAGGGTATCATATGGTCGCCCCCGTCCGACTATTCTGCTCCGCTCACTGGTTGAAAGATATTTTTTTGAAGATCCAGTACAAGCGTGAAATTGTATAAGGTACTTGACAAGCTTGGAAGTTTTAAAAATTTGTATTTGACAACGTGGATTTCATTTAAGTGGATTTCATTAAAGACACAGGTATGACCTTGGTATGACTTACAAAAATATTTTTAAAACATCCTCTTTGGTATGAATATTTTTTTAAATCCACGCTTTAAGATCAAGGATAAGAGTGACCTTTCGAAAGATAATATTTGAAGGGTCGAGACATGCGTACATTTTCTAAAAATAATTTTTTCTTGGTTCAGGACATGCGTGGATTTTTAAAGCAATATTTTTTAAAAGTCCAAGGCAAGGGTGGAATTTTTCGCAAATATTTGTCAAGGTCCAAGACCAGCGTGGATTTGTTCGCAAATATTTGTCAAGGTCCAAGTCAAATAATGTGTCAAGGTACAAGATTAGTGTTTTAGTGTTTTATGTTTTGACTTGACAGCTTATAAAAGCCCGCCCCATTCGCATTGGATGGGCTTTAGCCGCATTTTCCCGCCAAATAACAACTTCGAAATAGGTCCGTATCTCGACATAGTTTTCATATAAAATTTTCACTCCTGATTCGGTATTTAGAAGGTTTTAGCTGCATTTTACCATCATAGTGACTGTAAGTTGGCATTTCAGGTTCTATGCAAAAATTGTTCGTCATGGAACCACATTTTGGAATAGCTACCACACACCCGCTTTATTTTCGGTACTGTGAATGTCTTGAAGTTGTTGTAATATGGGAAAGATGTTTTGCATAAAAATTTATGGACTTAACACCCCAATACAGCTCCCGGTTTTTTCGCATAAAAAAGAATATGCACCTTGTGGTAGAGGTTATACATATTCCGACCGATTTAAGGTATTTTGAATGAATGTTTATGGGTTTACAAAATTGGGTCCGGTCGAACGTAATCCATTGTACACTTGTTCAATATAGGTTAATATTCGGGCAGTGACCGATGTGAATTTATCGTGATATATTGTCATTATCTTAAAAGTCATTGCAGAATTTTTTATTCCGAACCCCGCTTAATTTTCGGTTTGCTCCTCCATTTCAAAGCACAGTTTTTCCAACCTGAGTGTCTGTAATTTGGTATATAATTTTCTAAGGGTATAAAAAACTACTAGCACACAATAGCCCCATATTAAGGTTACGACCGATTTTACGTATTTTGTATGTGCACCTTGTGGCGGAGTCTTTACAGATTTCGACTGATTTTAGGAATTTTAAATGAATGCTGATGGGTATTCCGAATAAGATCCGGGCGAATTTAATGCCTCTCTTAATTCTTCATTATAGGGTCATTTTCGGACATTGCCCCGATATTTTCAATATTCGAAGATCCTTGCTGCATTTTTTATTTCGGGCTCTTAAAGTGTGAATGGCCTCTCTCGCATAAAATGTACAACAAAGGAGGGCATATCCTTCTTTAGTTATTTAAAAAGTGCTGGGCGCATTTTCCAGCTGAAGTAGATACTAGAAAGCTTCGTAAAAAAATTGCATATTGGCACATGTCAGGCATTTGGACGGTTTTGTCTTCTTCAAGCAGTTTATGAAGGTATTTATTTTTATACCCTTCACCACACTGTGGTACAGGGTATTATGTCTTTGTGCATATGTTTGTAACAGGCAAAAGGAAACGAGATAGACACATGGTTCCTTTTGAAAATATGCATAGAATCACTTTCTGAGGCGATTAATGCATGTCCGTCCGTCTGTAGATGTTAAATTGTAAACAAAGTACAGGTCGCATTTATGATAAGATTTGGATGAAATTTGGCACAAGTCACTTATTTGGCCCAAGGACGAACCCTATTAAAATTGGAAAAAATCGGTTCAGATTTAGATATAGCTCCCATATATATTTGCATGAAATTTGGCATAGAGTACTGAATTAGGTCCAGAATGATGTGTGCTAAGTTTCGTGAAATTCGGTTCAGATTTAGATATAGCTCCCATATATAGTTTTTTTTCCGATTCTATGTAAATGATGCACCAAAGTTCCTATATACCTTTCAATGTGCATGAAATGTGGCACAGCGTTCTGAATTAAGTCTAGAACGATGTGTGCTAAGTTTCGGAAAAATCGGTTTTGGTTTCGATATAGCTCCCACATATACATATATATTCGTCCGATTTTACATAAATAGTGCACCAACCTTCTAATGTTTTCCGATTAACACGATTTTTGGCACAACGTATCAAGTTGAGACTTGAATAACGTTATTGCGTTTTGTTTAAATTGATGTAGATGCTGTCATAGCTTCCATATGTATTTCGAATGGATGCCTGAATGAAATTAAAATGTTAACAGTGCGGCGACCGTGTATTAATTATGCTATAAGTCGTTTTTCATAAATTTGTCCCATGGTACGAAGTCGACTGTAAATCTGCCCGAATGAAATGATAAATTTCATAGGTTGCAGAAAGACTTGCGTAGGTTCATTGTAGGGGATACATATGTACAATATACCCAAAGTGGTGAAGGGTATCATATAGTCGACCCAGTCCGACTTTACTGCTTTCCTAACTGGTTTTCAATCGAAGTTGGTGTAATTTCACGTTCTCAGAGTTTATCCTCGTAGAAAACAGTCAGTATAGGGTCAAAAGTCCATGCAGATATATAGAAAAAATTAGGTCCGATCTGATCAATTCTTTATACGAAAGACGAAGATCTGTCTGTGGTACTCACTATCAAAGGAATCGAAACATAAAGCTATAATTTTGCACGGAATCATATTCTGTTTACAGGCAGGTCAACATCGAAGGTTTATGCATATTTATTTTAAATCATACTTCCCGACATCACAAGTACGTTAAAAAGCCGAAAACACTTGCGCCGAATGTCATTAGACAAAAATTACATCCGATTTGTTGAGGCCACTGATGTTTCGCAGCTGCAACGGCGGACAAATGGTTATGCTACTATTCAGACCTTTTTGATATGGCTCTATTGTAGCTTTTGTATTTCTCCCCCTATGCTTTCTGACATCATCTTCTCTGTTGCCCACTGGGGCCTTTAGGTAATACCCTTTCGATGTTGTCAAGGTGCAATAGCAAATCTCAGACAGCTTTATATTATGATATATAATGTATCAATTGCTGCGTAAACGGTTTGAAAACCTTGTTGAACTCGAAAATCTGAGGCCCATAAATCTGCATAATTTTTCTAATTATATTTTTCGCAGTTCTTGTGTAAAATGTTTGCCTGTAGATTCTAAAGCCCCCAGTATTTGTTCGAATTACACGAAATTTTGCATAGCGTACTGAATTAAGTATTGAATGACATGCGATAATTTTCGTTGAAATCGGCTCAGATGTAGATATAGCTCCCATATATTTGTTCGTCCATGGTACATCAACGACTCTAAGCAGCCCAACTGATTCTATATATAGATCACTTATTTAATTTTGTCCGATTTCTGATTTGAGAGTATTTATCGAAAATAAATTAATTTTGACAGCTTGAAAATATTTATAAAATTTTCAAACTTTTTTAGTCAAATTGAAAATGATGAATGAAAAGTAAAAAATTGTCTATTTTTTATATATGCAGCAGGATGTAAATTTTGTTATCTACATAATGCAATATGAATTTCTTTCCTCTTGGTTCTAAACAAAAAATTCTCCAAATTTGTATATGTGACATTTGAATTTAGAAAATATAAAAATGTATGAAAACAACAATATTTTCAGAAAAAAATGGAAATTATGAATTAAAAGTAAATAGATAAGGGTTCATACTATAGTCAGGAGAAAGAGAATCATGCAAATATGTTAGAATTTTGGTGTAAAACAAGAAACAAAAAGTTTGAAATAAAAAATTCTGATGACATGAATTAAGAATAGTGTTGTATGAACGGGTTAATTCATGTACCTAATTCTGAGAGCGGACTACATTGTTCAAATGCCCGTCAGAACATGGCCTGACGCTTTTCCCTTGTTCTGGTTAGGACATCCGCATTCGCCGTAATATATATATTTCGTCCCTATGATATATATTTCGTCCCCATTTTCTAGATCGGAGTATTATAATTAATGGAAGAAGACATGTTGGTCTTCTATTATTAGACCCAATTGGCATATTGGTGTCCTATAGAAGGCATATAGGTATTCTACATATTGATCTTCAATAATAAGACATCCTGTCTTTTTATGAAAATTCAAATTTCTACCTCCTATAGAGTGTATGTCCATAGATAACACTACATCTTCCTCCATTTTATGTGTGTGTACGGATCCTTGACAATTCCCCAAAGAAAAAATCTCAGAATGCACAGACACACACGTGTTGTTTGGTTGTTAGATTTTTTTTAGTTCTCCTCTGCTGCTGTGGCATCCTTGCAAAGAATCACTGATGTTTCGTGGTGTTTACTTTCCAAACACCCACAAATAAAACTATTGACAATGATTTATGACATTCATACTTGCATGAGCTGATGTCTAACGTGTAAACAAATGACATTTAGTTGTCATGTCAATATCAATATCAAGCGAACGAAAGAATCACTTTAGTTATGCTCGGTGAAAAAAAAACTAGATAGATAATCGAGACATGTAGAGAATAAGGATGATGTAAGGGAGTGAAATATCAATTGGTAAGCTTAAATAAATATTGTTAATAGATTTGAATTTTAGGGATTTTAAAATATTTATAGAAATTATATGTCTTTGTTTATTATACTTAATACATACCGACAATTTTTATTAAATCTTTTAAATTTTAGGATTTCGGACAAATTACCTGCAATAAAAGAATAAATTTATTAGTATTTTAAATAATTTATTAAATTAAATAGTAAATTATAATAAAACCAGTACGGAAAGCAGTAAAGTCGGACGGGACCGACTATATGATACCCTTCACCACTTAGAGTATATTCAACAGATGAAACCTAATAGACGTCGCATTTTTAAAGGACCAGTAAAATGAAATTGGAATCATTTACATACGCCTTTGCTATGACTTGAAAAAAATATTTTTAAAAAATCCACGCCTTTGCTATGACTTGAAAAAATATTTTTAAAAAATCCACGCCTTTGCTATGACTTGAAAAAATATTTTTAAAAAATTCACGCCTTTGCTATGACTTGAAAAAATATTTTTAAAAAATCCACGACTTTGCTATGACTTAAAAAAATAAATTTTAAAAAATCCACGCCTTTGCTATGACTTGAAAAAATATTTTTAAAAAATCCACGCCTTTGCTATGACTTGAAAAAATATTTTTAAAAAATCCACGCCTTTGCTATGACTTGAAAAAATATTTTTAAAAAATTCACGCCTTTGCTATGACTTGAAAAAATATTTTTAAAAAATCCACGCCTTTGCTATGACTTGAAAAAATATTTTTAAAAAATCCACGCCCTTGCTATGACTTGAAAAAATATTTTTAAAAAATCCACGCCTTTGCTATGACTTGAAAAAATATTTTTAAAAAATCCACGCCTTTGCTATGACTTGAAAAAATATTTTTAAAAAATCCACGCCTTTGCTATGACTTGAAAAAATATTTTTAAAAAATCCACGCCTTTGCTATGACTTGAAAAAATATTTTTAAAAAATCCACGCCTTTGCTATGACTTGAAAAAATATTTTTAAAAAATCCACGCCTTTGCTATGACTTGAAAAAATATTTTTAAAAAATCCACGCCTTTGCTATGACTTGAAAAAATATTTTTAAAAAATCCACGCCTTTGCTATGACTTGAAAAAATATTTTTAAAAAATCCACGCCTTTGCTATGACTTGAAAAAATATTTTTAAAAAATCCACGCCTTTGCTATGACTTGAAAAAATATTTTTAAAAAATCCACGCCTTTGCTATGACTTGAAAAAATATTTTTAAAAAATCCACGCCTTTGCTATGACTTGAAAAAATATTTTTAAAAAATCCACGCCTTTGCTATGACTTGAAAAATATTTTTAAAAAATCCACGCCTTTGCTATGACTTGAAAAAATATTTTTAAAAAATCCACGCCTTTGCTATGACTTGAAAAAATATTTTTAAAAAATCCACGCCTTTGCTATGACTTGAAAAAATATTTTTAAAAAATCCACGCCTTTGCTATGACTTGAAAAAATATTTTTAAAAAATCCACGACTTTGCTATTATTGGTAATTGGTAGTCATAAGTACTTTAAGAATACAACTATGTATGTCAATGCAAATATTTACAACTGTGTGAGTTTGCATTATTGCAATCAGATTTCAAATTCTGTCTGTTGCGAATAAACCACCGAAGAGAACAGACGTGTTTGTGTTTTATTTCTTGTGCATGCCCAACAGGTTATGGGCCCAGGCAGCGACAGAGCAAAATAGAGTGTGTGTGCAAGCAATAAGAGAGAAAATAAAAAGTAGCAAAGAAGTGATCGCGTTGAGAAGCAACAGTTGTGAAAAAGAAGAAAAATGAACTCTTTATACAACATAGCGAAATTGGACGATTCGAATTATGATTCGTGGAGTCTCCAAGTGAGGAGCATCCTGGTTCATCAGGATTTATGGTCTGTGGTAAATGGAGAGTTGGAAAAGCCGAAGCCAACTGCGACGAATGCCAACGAGGTAGCATCATGGAAGTCAAAAGACGAGAAAGCCACAGCAACCATCATATTGAGTGCAACACCAGTGCAGATTGCTCACATTAAGAATTGCGCGACAGCCAAAGAGACGTGGGATGCTTTGAAAGATGTACATAGGCCAAAGGGACCGGTACGAAAGGTAACGTTGTTCAAACAATTAATTCAAATGCGTATGTCGGAAGACGAAGATGTACAGGAGTACATATGCAAATTCGTGTCCATTGTGGAAAAACTGGCAGAGACGGGAATAGCCCTACAGGAGGAGCTGTATGTCATTATGTTGTTAGCAAGTCTGCCCAGGTCATATGACAACTTAGTAGTCGCATTGGAAGCGAGAGATGAGCTGCCAAAATTGAGCACAATTAAAATCAAATTGGGTGAGGAATGTGATCGTCGAAAAGTTAACAACAACAATGCGCGTGAAGATAACGATGTTCAGTTTTTTATGGCACGCACAAGCAAATACAGAAAGGGTAATAATCAGAACAAAAACAACAATGACGCCGAAAATATTAGAGCAGGTAGCGGTATTCAGCGAAAACAACGCAATTTCAAATGCTTCAATTGTGGACGACCTGGTCACTACGCAGCGCAATGTAGAGACAGAGACTCAGAAGCAGAGTACAACAGAGAGCAGCATAAAGCATTTTCAGTGTCGACGGAGAGAGCAATCAACAGAGACGTTTGGTGTGTTGATAGTGGTGCGTCTTCTCATTTGTGCTGTGAACGAAGCATGTTCACAAGGTTTGAAGAGCACAGAGAAGAGGTTTTGCTCGCTGGCAACAGTCGAATCACATCAACAGGCAAAGGTGATGTTTACATCAAACATGTCGACATAACGCTGAAAGATGTTCTGTTCATACCGTGCCTACAATGCAACTTTATTTCGGTGGGAAAGGCTGTGAGCAATGGTTGTGTTGTGAAATTTACGAACAAGTCGGTAACGATCACCAAGAGAGGTAGCCGAATGTTGGAAGCAAAAAAGATAGGTAATTTGTTTTTGTATGGAGTTACTAAAAATCAAATGTTTTTTGCATGCAACACAACTGATGACGTCATGAAATGGCACAAGAGGTACGGGCACTTGAATTTCGCAAGTCTGAAGCAATTGGCGAACAATGAGATGGTGTCTGGTTTGAAATTGCATGTACCTGAAAAGATTGACTGTACCATTTGTATGAAGAGTAAATACGCAGTAAAGCCGTTTCCAACATCAGAGAATAGAGCGAGAGAGTTGTTAGAAATTGTGCACTCTAATGTGTGTGGACCAATCAGTACAGTCTCGTGTGGTGGTGCCAAATACATACTCACGTTCATCGACGACAAGAGCCGCTATGTGTGTGTGTACTTCATAAAGGGGAAAGATGAAGTTCTGGAAAAATTTAAAGAATACAAGGCAATGGCAGAGAAGCAATTGGGAAAGCAAATCAAAATTCTGCGCAGCGACAACAGCAGTGAGTACGTAAACAAAGAGTTCGACAGTTATTTGAGAGATCATGGGATCGTCAAGCAGTTTACAGTACAGTACACTCCACAGCAAAATGGTGTTGCTGAGAGTTGCAACAGAACGTTGGTTGAGATGGCGCGCTATATGCTGGTAGATAGCGGTTTACCACAGCAACTTTGCGTGGTTTTATATTTGCCGGGATCGGGATCGGTGTTGAGAGTCTCTCTCTCTCTCAGTGGTAAATTGTGAATTGTGTTGGAAAACATTGCCACAGGTAGGAACAAAAAAGTACGAAAAGGTACCTAAAATTCTACTTCAAATGATAATAAATCATAATTATCGAGAAATATTGGCCAATATTTATACCAGTTGTTTTCATAAATAATATATGCTATAATTTAAGCGTAAATGTATTCACGAATAATAAAAAATATAATTTTTGTTTTGGTACGTTTATGTCAATTCGTACCTTTTGTGAACAAAAAGTACGCTTGTTACAAAATTAAAAATAGCGCAACTCTAATTACTCTCTCAAGAGAGAGAAACTCTCAACACCGATCCCGATCCCGACAAATATAAAACCACGCTTTGGGCAGAGGCAGTGTACACAGCAGCATATCTGAGAAACAGAGCACCAACAAATGGCTTGGAAAATGTTACTCCGTATGAGGTTTGGTTTGAGCGGAAGCCAACAGTGAAGCATTTAAGAATTTTTGGATCAACGGCTATCGAAATAAAGAAGAAGCAATACACCAAGGGAAAAGAGTACGTAATGGTTGGTTACTCTGATGTATCGAGAGGCTATCGTTTGTATGAGAAACAAACTGGCAACATAATAGTCAGCAGAGATGTATATTTCGTTGAAGCAGATCAAAAGGAGTACGTACAATTCGATTTATTGCCAAAAATAGAGAAGCCAAAAGAAATTGAAAGCAAGAGTGTACATCATCAACAACAGGATGAGAGCGACTATGAGTCAGCAAATGAAAGGGAAAACGATGAAAGCGAAACCCCAGAAGCAGTAATAAAGAGAGGACCAGGAAGACCAAGAATTGTGCGTGGTCACCCAGGTAGACCGGCGAAGGTTTACAACACCGTGAATTTTATGTGCTCAAAGACAGCTTGTGAAGATATGTGTGGTGAGCAAGTAGCTAATATGTGGAATACGGTGAAGCAGTCCAGTTACCTGAAGAACAGAAGAAAATATTCAGATATTGCAAGCAAGCAACAAAGGGTGCAGAAAAGTTATATAGTAAACGTATAGAAGTATAAATGAAAAGAAATAAATAAAAATGAATTACTAGGTAATAAAGAACTTGAATAGAAATGAAATATTGAATTGTTGGAATTAAGAATGTAAATAATAAATGTAAATATTTTCATTGAGGAGGAGTATTGGTAATTGGTAGTCATAAGTACTTTAAGAATACAACTATGTATGTCAATGCAAATATTTACAACTGTGTGAGTTTGCATTATTGCAATCAGATTTCAAATTCTGTCTGTTGCGAATAAACCACCGAAGAGAACAGACGTGTTTGTGTTTTATTTCTTGTGCATGCCCAACAGCTATGACTTGAAAAAATATTTTTAAAAAATCCACGCCTTTGCTATGACTTGAAAAAATATTTTTAAAAAATCCACGCCTTTGCTATGACTTGAAAAAATATTTTTAAAAAATCCACGCCTTTGCTATGACTTGAAAAAATATTTTTAAAAAATCCACGCCTTTGCTATGACTTGAAAAAATATTTTTAAAAAATCCACGCCTTTGCTATGACTTGAAAAAATATTTTTAAAAAATCCACGCCTTTGCTATGACTTGAAAAAATATTTTTAAAAAATCCACGCCTTTGCTATGACTTGAAAAAATATTTTTAAAAAATCCACGCCTTTGCTATGACTTGAAAAAATATTTTTAAAAAATCCACGCCTTTGCTATGACTTGAAAAAATATTTTTAAAAAATCCACGCCTTTGCTATGACTTGAAAAAATATTTTTAAAAAATCCACGCCTTTGCTATGACTTGAAAAAATATTTTTAAAAAATCCACGCCTTTGCTATGACTTGAAAAAATATTTTTAAAAAATCCACGCCTTTGCTATGACTTGAAAAAATATTTTTAAAAAATCCACGCCTTTGCTATGACTTGAAAAAATATTTTTAAAAAATCCACGCCTTTGCTATGACTTGAAAAAATATTTTTAAAAAATCCACGCCTTTGCTATGACTTGAAAAAATATTTTTAAAAAATCCACGCCTTTGCTATGACTTGAAAAAATATTTTTAAAAAATCCACGCCTTTGCTATGACTTGAAAAAATATTTTTAAAAAATCCACGCCTTTGCTATGACTTGAAAAAATATTTTTAAAAAATCCACGCCTTTGCTATGACTTGAAAAAATATTTTTAAAAAATCCACGCCTTTGCTATGACTTGAAAAAATATTTTTAAAAAATCCACGCCTTTGCTATGACTTGAAAAAATATTTTTAAAAAATCCACGCCTTTGCTATGACTTGAAAAAATGTTTTTAAAAAATCCACGCCTTTGCTATGACTTGAAAAAATATTTTTAAAAAATCCACGCCTTTGCTATGACTTGAAAAAATATTTTTAAAAAATCCACGCCTTTGCTATGACTTGAAAAAATATTTTTAAAAAATCCACGCCTTTGCTATGACTTGAAAAAATATTTTTAAAAAATTCCACGCCTTTGCTATGACTTGAAAAAATATTTTTAAAAAATCCACGCCTTTGCTATGACTTGAAAAAATATTTTTAAAAAATCCACGCCTTTGCTATGACTTGAAAAAGTATTTTTAAAAAATCCACGCCTTGCCATGACTTGAAAAAATATTTTTAAAAAATCCACGCCTTTGCTATGACATGAAAAAAATATTTTTAAAAAATCCACGCCTTTGCTTTGACTTAAAAAAATATTTAAAAAAATCCACGCCTTTGTTATGACTATGACACCTGCTGCACCCAATTGAATTTAAATAATTTTCCTTTTTAAATGTTTACGCAAAAAATCTGGTCACCATTCACTTTTGGTATTTGCGTATTTTTTCTTCAAAATTTATTTAAAAACGAACTAGTTTTTATGTGTGTGTGTAATAAAATTATGACTTTAATTCCATTTGGAATATTTGTTTGGCATGGTAAGCCATATAACAATTTTTATATGAAAATCGTAGAGAAATTTCAGGAACACACACACAGAGGCGCCCTCACTCACACACAAATATATTTACATTCAATATTGTAAAATCAGTGGCAAATCCTAAACCAATGGCTCTGTTGGTTGGCTAACTCCTGAACTGAAACAGGGCACGATATTGGCATTATTGCATAAACGCCTTTGGGTTCAGATTGATATTAATATTTGATGCATTTCACAGAACTGCAATTGCCTAGCTCGTCCATTCGTCCGTTTGTTCGTTTTGCCTTGATGTTCGTCCCTGTAGGATACATGGATGGATGGTAGGATCGTTGGGACGAAGCAGCACCATAAATGAATATTCATTTTGACACATACTCTTCTGTGGTACAAATGGTTTAAACAGAGCCACGGGAGTCAATGTCCATGCTAACGCGATTGTATGAAATTATCACAACGATGCTATGCAAAGTGGTATAACTAATAAATTTTATTAAATTCGAAAGGATGGAAAAGAGTCTAAATTGTAGCTGAAGTCTGAGATATTTTGAAAATTCCACTGCTTGAGATAGAATTTCGAACTAATGCTACTTATTTCGTTTTGCATTTTAACCACCTTTGACCAATGTTCGTGTGTGTGAGTGCGTTTGTGTGCATGCATTTAAAACCATATAAATATGAAATGTATTTATGAATAGACATACGTTTCGGACAGACATCACATATTAGGCATTAGGACAGACATATTGACAAACAAATATAAATAGACATTAAACGGATTTGTGCAAATATTCAAACATAGCATCGCCAAACATATGAATTCATATTCAGTTCAAATACATACATATGCATGTACACATGTAATGTACATATAATTTAACATAACACAAATAAAAGTTGTAACAAAACGAGGGTCGGAACAAACAGGCAGAAAAAAGTAAAATATGATAGGGCCTAAAAAATATGTCAAAAATATCCACGCCTCACTATAGGCCTTGCAAAAATATCCACGCCTCACTATAGGCTTTGAAAAAATATCCACGCCTCACTATAGGCCTTGCAAAAATATCCAACCCTCACTATAGGCTTGCAAAAATATCCACGCCTCACTATAGGCCCTGCAAAAATATCCAACCCTCACTATAGGCCTTGCAAAAATATCCACGCCTCACTATAGGCGTTGCAAAAATATCCACGCCTCACTATAGGCCTTGCAAAAATATCCACGCCTCACTATAGGCCTTGCAAAAATAACCACGCCTCACTATAGGCCTTGCAAAAATATCCACGCCTCGCTATAGACCTTGCAAAAATATCCACGCCTCACTATAGGCCTTGCAAAAATATCCACGCCTCACTATAGGCCTTGCAAAAATATCCACGCCTCACTATAGGCCTTGCAAAAATATCCACGCCTCGCTATAGGCCTTGCAAAAATATCCACGCCTCACTATAGGCCTTGCAAAAATATCCAAGCCTCGCTATAGGCCTTCCAAAAATATCCACGCCTCACTATAGGCCTTGCAAAAATATCCACGCCTCACTATAGGCCTTGCAAAAATATCCACGCCTCGTTATAGGCCTTGCAAAAATATCCACACCTCACTATATGTCTTGCAAAAATATCGACGCTTCACTATAGGCCTTGCAAAAATATACACGCCTCGCTATAGGCCTTCCCAAAATATCCACGCCTCACTATAGGCCTTGCAAAAATATCCACGCCTCACTATAGGCCTTGCAAAAATATCCAAGCCTCACTATAGGCCTTGCAAAAATATCCACACCTCACTATATGTCTTGCAAAAATATCGACGCTTCACTATAGGCCTTGCAAAAATAACCACGCCTCACTATAGGCCTTGCAAAAATATACACGCCTCACTATAGGCCTTGCAAAAATATCCAAGCCTCACTATAGGCCTTGCAAAAATATCCACACCTTACTATATGTCTTGCAAAAATATCCACGCCTCACTATAGGCCTTGAAAAAATATCCAAGCCTCACTATAGGCCTTGAAAAAATATCCAAGCCTTGTCTAAGGCCATGAAAAACTTCTTTTAAAAAATCCACGCCTTGTCTAAAGCCTTTTGGGTGGCGTATGGGATGATAGATACCAAACAACGGCTCTGATTGGCTTTAACATGGCGAAGTCCAGGTTTATCTTCCCTCTTTCATCTCAATTGTGGACACTGACCTCCCCGCGGTGCCACCTGGGATAGCTATTTTCATCACCCGATGAAATAGTGAGGTAATATGTGCCGCGAGTTCACCCATAAGAACAATAAAAAAATGGGTTGAGGCGTCGGGTTTGTTGCCCACTCTCGGAAAACCCAACATACTATGAAAAAGCTATGAAAAAGAAAACCAAACCCTCCTAATGTTGACGACCCTCGCAAACGTATAAAGGACCACGATCTGCAAATCTGCACTTGGAATGTGTTCACTTTGTATAGAACAGGCGCAGTGTTCGCTTTGGCGGATGTACTCCAGAATTACAAAGCCGATATTATTGCCTTACAGGAAATGCAATGAAAAGGGACTGGCGTAAGTAAATCAGATGATTACGCCCTGTATTATAGCTGCCATGAAACGAGACGTGAATATGGCTGCGGATTTTTGGTTAATAGGAGAATAAAAGACCTCGTATCCAGATACACTCCAGTAGATGAGCTAAATGCTATAATCCGCATAAAAACAAAGTTCTTCTACATAAGTCTCATTTGCGCCCATGCTCCGACCGAAGATAAAGATTAACAGATCAAAGACATATTTTACGAGCTTATGATCGTTGCCCTGACCATGACATCAAAATTCTGCTAGGAGATTTTAATACAAAAATCGGAAGGGAAGCCTCCATGAAAAAACATCAGACAATGGCATGAGGTTGATTTACTTTGCGGCAGCAAAAAACATGGTAGTTAGCAGCACCAGATTCAAACATCTCGATATACACAAGGTCACCTGGATCTCTCCGGATCGAACAACTAGAAATCAAATCGATCATGTTATGACAGACGGAAGACATTCACCCACTGTTTTAGACGTCCGATCGATCCAGGTAGCGAATATCGATTCGGACCATTACCTTGTGGCAGCAAAGGTACGCACCCGTCTTAATGTAGCAGCAAAGGTGCGATCTAATGTAACACGGAAATTTGACATCGAAAAGCTGCAAACGCAACAGATAGCAGATGCCTACTCCGCTCAACTTAACCAACTGCTTGACGAAAGCACCCCTTGTCCCGATAATAATATAGAAGCACAATGGCAAAGAATTGCCCACTCCGTACAAACTGCAGCAAAATCAACACTTGGGTTCCAAAGACCACCATCAAGAAATCCGTGGTACGATCAGGAGTGTCGTAATGATACTGATATGAAAAACACAGCGTATAGGGCAACCCTGCGGACAGTACCAACAAGTATCCTATCGGAAGAAAAGGAGAGAGGAGAAACGTTTTTCAGAAAAGAGAAGAAAGAACAAGAAAAACGTGAGCGTGAGCAAATCGAGATGTACAGGAGTCAGAATGAAGTCCGAAAATTCTACCAACGTGTAAAACACCAAACCGAAGGCTTTGGTGCAGGCACATTCTCCTGTAGAGATAAAGAAGGAAACCTGGTGACAGATACAGACAGCGTGCTGAGGAGCTGAAAGGAGCATTTTGAAAAACTTCTCGTATCAAATAGTAGTGGTGAAGAGGATGTCCCAGAACCAATAGTAGATGTCGGTATAGGTTGTATACCACCTAGCCAGAATAGCAAGCAATAAAGCAGCAGGTGCCGATGGGTTACAAGCCGTACTATTCAAGACTGGTGTTCAGATGCTGGTCAGGACATGTACCAGGTGATTAGTAAAATTTGGCTAAAAGAATGCATGCCATTGATTGGAACCTCAGCATCCTGTGTCCCGTGCACAAAAAAGGAGACAAGACGATATGTACCAACTATAGAGGAATAAGTCACCTCCCCATCGCATATAAAGTGCTATCCAGCGTACTGTGTGAACGACGGAAGCCAATGGTCAATGACATTATTGGACCATACCAATGCGGCTTCAGACCTGACAAATCCACAATTGACAAGATTTTCACTCTGCGCTAAATCCTGGAAAAAAAACCACGAAAAACACAACGACACATTCCACCTATTCGACGACTATAAAGCCGCATTCGACAGCCCTATCCGTTTAGAGATGTTTAAAGCAATGTCTACGTTTGGCATTCCTGCGAAATTAATTCGTCTACGCAGGATAACTTTAAGTGGCACAAGGTCAGCAGTTATAGTCAGAAAGGACCTATCGGAACACTTCAATACCGAACGAGGATTCAGACAAGGTAACTGTTCGCCGTGTGATCTTTTTAACATCCTGCTGGAAAAGGTCATACGAGAGGCAAAAGTGAACAGAAATGACATTCTGTATACCAAACAACACATGTTACTCGCCTACACTGATGACATCGACATAATGGGTCGAACATTGAGAACGGTAACAGCCACCTTTGAACAAATTGTGAAGGAGTCTGCCAAAGTGGGTTTGGCAGTAAACGGCAAGTAAACCAAGCTGATGGTATCAACGCGCAAGACGTCCAATAGACTCGGACCAACTGTGGAACTTGAGAACTACAGCTTCGAGGTAGTCAAAGATTTTATATACATTGGTACCGCCATAAATAAAACTAATTACATCATTTTTGAAATTCGGAAAAGGATAGTGATGGCCAAACGATGCTACTATGCTATGCTACTACTACAACTCAAAAGCAAGGCCACCTCCCGCCAGACCAAACTCACACTCTACAAGACGCTGATATTACCCGTGCTGTTATATGGATCTGAAGCATGGGTACTTACGCAAGAGATAGCTCTTGGAGTGTTTGAGAAAAAAATTCTCCGAAAGATCTATGGGCCGATCTGCGTTGACGGTGAATATCGCTGTCGAATGAACAATGAGTTGTACCAGCTATTCTCGGACATCGACATTGTTAGACGTATTTAGCTCCAGCGACTACGTAGGCTAGGTCATGTTGTGAGAATGGATAAAGATGCCCCTGGTTCACACAGAAGGGGAAGACCACGAATACGATGGAAAGATAAAGTCGAAGACAACATTGCCGAAAATGGTCTTTCAAATTGGAAAAACCGCGCAAAAGGCCGACGCTCCTGGAAATCCTTTCTAAGCTCGGCTTATAGCACGAAAGTTCTGTCACAAGCCAGCTAAGTATGTAAGTGTCTAAGGCCATGAAAAACTACTTTTAATAAATCCACGCCTTGTCTTAGGCCATGAAAAACATATTTTTAAAAAAATCAACGCCTTGCCTAAGGCCATGAAAAACATGTTTTTAAACCAGCGGAGCAGTATAGTCGGACGGGGCCGACCATACGATACCCTACACAACTACCACGGAACTCAAATTTTCTGCGAATGTATATTCCGAGCCTGGGCAATATTTCGTGATACAGCAACTCTTCCTCACACTGACATATTTTCCGAATATTACGAGTATTCAGTACAGCTATTGTCCAGATTACCTTCGCCGTGGGTTGTGTTGTGATGTTCGGCTTTCATTTATGGTCTATAGATCGACTCGAAAAGAACACAAAAAATTAAGTTTTCGGTTCACTTCATTCCAAAATTATATTCCGCTTTCTAGAGTGATAATGGGTTACTAAATAATATACGAATACGGAGATACCTGTAAATATTTATGTGTAACTCCCACATCCGAGCACATACAACAATATAATTGGTATTAATTTAAAGGTCAACCACTCCTCTTGGATATAATATAAACTTCTCGGGTCAATGTCCTTCAGAAGTAAATATATACGCTATAGAATACAAATTTTGTCATTTTTCACACAAAAGTCAGGGTCCATTTGGCCCGCTAAATATTGACCGATCTTTATGAAAACAGGCATGCTTATTCTTTGGCTTGATCCCCTTCTCCATGGAAAATTTCACGATGTTCAGGCCATTATTGCGGCCTCTGGAGCGACCAGAAAAACCGACAAAAATTTAGTATTTGGTCCATTTCATCCCCTAAATATTAACCGATCTTTATCAAAAATAGGGGTCTTCATTGGCCAGAACCCATCCTACATGCAAAATTTCGTGAAGATTGGTTCATAACTGTGGCCTGTATCGTGTTTAGAAATTATAATGGACAGACGGACGGACACACATGTCTAGATCGACTCAGCTAGTCGAGATATGACGATCGGTATACTTAAAGGTGGGTCTAGGACCAATATTTCGCGGCGTTAGAAACTTTTGGGGCTGCACAAAGCTATAATACCCTGACAACATAGTTGTGTAGGGTATAAAAATCCACGCCTTATAGGTCTCTTCTTTGACTTCTTGTCCCGCCTACCTAATATTATTGTTTATCCCTCCATCCCCAAGATATTGTTGATGTGTAAGTATTATATTTCCTGCGTAAATCTCACTTCGAAACAAAAAAAAACGAAACTTCGAAAAAGTTTGGGTGAATTTTGCTGAAAACCACAAATTGCTATTAACGAAAATCTAATCATAACCGGAAATTAATTTGACAGAAATCTCATTAAATTTACAGCTACCACAAAACATATGTATGTCCATATGTATGTATAAATGTATCTGAGCGCAAACATAAAGCCTGATATATTTTATGATCAAAACACAATGCTGCTACATACTTACATATGTTATGCATGCACATACCACATTAAACTGACATGTATATCTCTATTGCGATAGTGGATCAAAGAGGCGGAGGGGGAGGAATCGAGGTGGGCCATTGGCACAAATGAGTATTACGATGATGCTGCTACTGATTCTGATGATGCCGACGATAATAGCAATATGACAGCATAGCTTATGGCTGTTTGCCCAATGATGATGACGGTGATTATGTTATGATGATACTCTGGTCAGTGGACTGACTGGCAGACAAACTGACTGACTGCTGGCTAAGCTCATTCTCAGTAATTTAGGTTTTGATTTTTGCAAAAATGTTGTAATCATTTTATATACAAAATTTCGAATTCCGAAATGCATACAGAAATGACAAGGGCATGAAAATGCATCATCATATAACTATAGCCAGGCTAGTCAGTCATCATTCAATAGCCTACAGAAATTCCAAATGTCAATAGCAATGACAGCAGTTGTAGATGTATCTCCTTTCGCCCCTGTTTTGTTGTATTCCATAAGTTTGAATACGTTTGAATAGTTTAGCTAGTCATTTGTAAACCAAAAGGATAATATCTGTCCATACTCGTATTATGGGGGGCATTGTTAAAATATTGTGGGCACGCCAATATTTCCGGTACTTTGGAAATGTAATCAAATTAAAAGCCTACGAGAATATTTGCTGTGTGGTCAAATGGGATTTATGGCATTTGGAAAGAAGGAAACATTTTTGAGATAAAAATATTTTTTAAAATATCTAGGCCTATTAAAGGCCATGAAAAAATAGTTTTAAAATATAAACGCATTGTTTTGGTCTTTGATAAAATATGTTTAAAAAATCTAGGAATTGTCTTGGTCTTTAAAAAAATGTTATTAAAAAAATCATCTACGCCTATAGTGAATGGCTACATATTTTTAAGCCAGTAAGGAAAGTAGGAAGGTCGGGCAGATTTAGAGTCGTGTATGTTTAATGGGACAAATTTAAGGAAACCTATTTATAGCTCACTTGATACACGATATTCGGTATGACGCACTGTTCAAAATGTGATCTCAATCAGACACCCGATCGAATTATATTTGAAAGCTATGTCTGCATATGCACCAATGACAAAAAAACGCAATAAAGTCATTATAGTCTCAAATTGATACGTTGTGCAAAAATTTCGTGTCAATTGGACACTAGGACTTTAATGTACCATTTACATAAAATTGGACGCAAATATATATGTTGGAGCTACACCTAAATCTGAACGGATTTTAACAAAACTTGCCAGAGATTAATGTAAGTATATTGCACAAATTTGTGAGCCAATCGGACAATCGTTAGTGCATAATTTACGTAAATTCGGAAGAAAATATATAGCTAAACCGATTTTCAGGAAATTTAACACACATCATTGTAGATTTAAGTCAGTGCGCTATACAAAATGTCGTGCAAATCGATGGATATATAGGGACTTTTGTGCACCATTTACATAAAATCGGACGAAACTATATATGAGAACTATATAGAAATCCGAACCGATTTTTCCGAAACTTACCATACATCATTACAGACTCAATTAAGTACGCATTGCCAATTTTCATGCAAATCGAAGAATATATAGCGACTATGGTGCACCATTTACCTAAAATCGGGCGAAACTATATATGGGAGCTATATCTAAATCTGAATCGATTTTCAAGAAATTTAAAACACATCATTCTAGGCTCAATCCAGTACGCTGTACCAAATTTCGTGCAAATCGGAAGATATATAGGGACTTTGGTGCACTATTTTCCTAAAATAGGCCGAAAATATATATGGGAGCTATATCTAAATCTGAACCGATTTTCACGAAACATAGCACACGTCATTCTAGACTTAATTCAGTACGCTATGCCAAAATTCGTGCAAATCGAATGATTTTCAGGGACTTTGGTGCACCATTTACCTAAAATCGGGCGAAACTATATATGGGAGCTATATCTAAACCTGAACCGACTTTCACGAAATTTAACACACATCACTCTAGACTTCATTCAGTACGCTATGCCACATTGCGTGAAAACGAAAGATATATAGGGACTTTGGTGCACTATTTTCCTAAAATCGGACGAAAAAATATATGAGAGCTATATCTAAATCTGAATCGATTTTTCCAAATTTCAGTACGGTTCGTCCTTGGGCCAAATAAATGAGCTGTGCCAAATTTCAGCCAATTCGAATTGAAAATGCGACCTGTACTTTGTTTACAATTTAACACCAACAGACCGACGGACGGACCGACAAAAAGTGATTCTATCTAGAAAGTGATTCTACGCATATTCTCAAAAGGAACTATGGGTCTATCTCAAATCCTTTTGCCTGTTACAAACATATGCACAAAGACATAATACCCTATACCACAGAGTGGTGAAGGGTATAAAAATCCGCGCCTTTGGTATGGCTTGAAAAATATTTTGAAAAATCCACGCTTATAGTGGCAATTATTTTTAAACCAGTGAGTGGAGCAGTATAGTCGGTTGGGCCGACCATACGATACCCTTACACAATTACCACAAAGTTCTAACATTGCGG